>NC_056743.1:1310555909-1310594201 GCF_019279795.1 Protopterus annectens | reverse complement strand
TTAACTGCAGCCTCCGTGTAAGTGTCATAACTCTTACACAGAGGCTTCGTGAATCCTTGCCATTATTTTTGCACAGAAGAATTATTTATATATACGTTATTTTAATTGTGAAAGCTTGTACTTTTTCTGCTGGGCAGGTAAGTTCCCTTTGGAGGAAAAAAATTACATTTTCTTAATTTTGTTGATGTTTTATTACTTTCGTCTTCAATAAATTTATTTTAAAGCTAGTAATGTTTTGTTTACTGGACTGTATCAAGACAGTAACATACTTTTAAATGGAACACTTATTTTTTCCTGTCAGTTTAAAAGTAGCATAAAGGAATTGAAAACATTTTTTTCTGTGAAGAAATTGCATTTATTTTCATTTGTGGGGTGGAATAGTGATTTGAAGTGATTTTTACTCTGTCAAAAAAGTAACTTGTGTGAACTGGCAATATTTACTGGCAATTGCTGCTTGTCTTCTCTGGGAAAGAGGCATCACTGACCATGGAACAGACTACCAGTCCTATAGTCAGTCCTTCTTCCAGCCAACAAATAGAAAAATGATAAGCAAACAACATTTGCCACCACAGCATGCTAGCAATTTGTCCCAGCCAAGGGGGTGACCATATTGCAGCCATTTGTTGTACCTCAGACCACTCATCTTTTTCCCAGAATCCCTCTGATTTAGCACTTATAGCCACCATTGACAAAGGATTAGCCTCATCCTCTGCAGCCACTCTTGTCAGTCCTGGGTGCGGGACTATAGAAGGTTTCCCTGTTGTGTCAGAATGTTGTGCCCATCCCTGAGAAACAGCTGCTGCCATTAGTAACATGGTTGGTCTTATTCTTCTGCCAAAAAGAAACAGAAAACCAAGCATCTACTCCTTCTCAAATTTCTTTGGATAGGAGTATTTTACTGGATCTGGCTCAGGGTTCAATTCAGGGTATTGATCCTTTTTGTAAAGTAGCTTCTGGTAAAAAAAGAAGGGATTCCTCTTTTCCTTTAGAGATGCAAGATTCTGAATTTGAACAGTAAAAGACAGTGACAGATGCATAGTTTATTTCCTCAGATTACTGATTTAGACTCAGAGGAGAGCTCAATTGATGATTCTTCCTGTGGGGATTTCTCTTTTGCTGAGACTATTGCTAGAACGTCCTAATGTTTTCAGTGAGAGAACACTGAGGTTTCTTAGTACCTCAGAAAATACTGAGTTGTTACAAAAGGATTTTCTAGAACCTAGACTCATTCTTCCTATTCTGTCTGCTTTAGAGGATGTGTATTTTACTGCCTGTAATTTTTCTGATAGTCAGCCAGCTGCTGCTAAAAAGGGAGACAAGATGTATAAAGTTCCTCAGTCTTTTAAATGTTTATACACTATTCTCAAACCTGACCCAGCAGCTATAGCTTTAGTTTATTCCACTGCCACTAAGAACTTAATTAATTCCAATCCTACTCTTGCTGATAAGGATGGGAAAATTATTAATAGATATGGAAAGACATGTATACTTCTGCAACTTTGGTTTTTAGAATTTTGAATTGTCAAGCTCATATGTTAAAGTTTGTTCTGAGAAATTGTGAAAGTATGAAGAATGTTTTGGCCACAGTTTCTTCTTTTGGGGAAAATCTGCTTTAAATAACTTTGCTTCTTTTATTCTGCAGGTCAGTACTCATTATTTGCAGTGTGTATGACTCTGTTAATCCTTCTTCCCGGGCTATGGTCACTGGTACTGTTTTTAGGAGGATTGCATGACTGTATTTTCAGTACCGCCCAGATTACATTAAAATGAGATTTTGGATTCTGCCTTAGATGGATTCAGTGTTTGGCCCCTTTGCTGCAGAGGTGATCAAAATGTGTGATGAAAGGGCAAGCTGATCCAGGGAATCTCTGGAATTTTTCAGCTGTTCAAGGGTCTTTTTTGTCTCCTTATCTAATTTTGAAAAAAAATTGAATACACAGTATCACAAAATTCAGTAGACAGATGTTAAAGAAGAAATGGTAAGGGGATTCCAAAAAGAAGTCTTGAACCTCCCAAAACCAAGGACACCCCAACAAGTCTGAATGACTATTCAATAGACCTTATGACCCCCTCCCCACCTTGGCCCCCTTTTTCTTCTAGAAAGTCTGAATTTCCATTTTTTCTGTTTTGTGACCGAGTGCTTCAGACAAGTGTGTTCTGAAAATCATTCATTAGGATTACATATGGCAATGGGAGGAAATGCCTCCTTTACAGGGGATCATTCCTCATCCTCCAGATCAGACTATTTTATTTCCACCAGTTCTTCTTCACATTCTGGCCCAAGGAGTGATAGAACCAGTTCCTCCTTCTCAAGTGGGGAAGGGTCTTTATTTATTATTATTATTCTTTATTAGTGTCAAAGAAAAAAAATGCTTGGAGACCAGTTCTGGATCTTTCTTTCCTAAACCTGTCTGTGATACTACCCACATATAACATACTGTCACTTCACAGCCTGTTTCCTCTTCTTCCTCTTTCAAGTTCCCTGGTAGCACTAGACTTAAATGATGCTTATCATCACATCAATATTCATCCAGACTTCAGGTATTTCTTAAGGATTTGTGCCTGCATCACATTATCAGTTCTCTGACTTACCCTTTGGACTATCCACTGCACCGAGAGTGTTCACAAAGTGCCTAGCTCACTTTTTTCCATGTTTAGATTAGTTGCTTATCTTTGCAGAGTCTTTTTTCAAAGTATCTGGAATATCTTGGGTGAGAGATCACTTACACAAGCCGGGATTCCAAGATAGCATTTAAGTCTTTCTTGACACCTCACACAGGTTTGTGTTTCCTAGGATGTCAACTAAACAACTAATTTCAAACAGTGTTTCTTCACAGAAAACAAATATATCTTATTTACAGCTATTTCTAAGGTTTTCTGCTCAGATTACAGTCACTGTGAGGGAATACCTCAGGATTTTGGGTCTCATGGCTTCTATGATTCTTATAATATCACTGACAAGACTCCACCTGAGAAAGATACAGTAGGTATGTGAAATCTCTTTGGTCCCAGCATGAACACTCTTTATCTATTCAAATCCAAGTGCTGGGGTTTGTCACAAGAGAAACCATTTGCTGGAGATAACAGATATCCTTAAAACTAGGACTCCACTTCTCCCTCCCTGCTCCAAAACAGTCAGTCACTACAGACTCTTCAGACTTTGCTTGGGGAGAAGTTTCTGGAGAGATAAAAGTGCAAGGTGTGAGACACCAAGGACAGATGCAGGCACATAAATATCAAGGAGATGCTTGCTCTGAAAAAAACACTCAACCCTCTGAACCATCTTTGATCCCCGGGACCTCTTCAAGTTGTTACAGACAATACCACAGTCATGTGGTAAATCAGCAAGCAAAGGGGAACCATGTAGCACTCTCTTTTCAGACTAACCATGTTAACTTGGGATATAGCTTTACTGCACAATCTCACTCTGTAGGTATCCTACATTCTATTAGATTAAAACTGTCTGGCAGACAAGCTGACCAGGACCAGGGCAGACCCTCATGAATGAAAACTAGACCGGGGGGGGGGGGTCTTCCAAGATTTGATCTATCTGCAGAGAGTTTATCAAGTAGACCTCTTTGCCGCCTTCTCCTCCTCCTCAATCAACTGGCAAGATTCTGTTCCAGGATTCCATGTAAGAAGGACTGGAAGACAGAGATGTCTTTTCTTTTCCTTGGACAGGAATGTTCCTGTATGCTTTTTCATACCTTCCATTAATATCTAGAGTACTTCTGAAGATTCAGATGGAATCCTGCAAGATCATTGTGGTGACTCCTTTCTGGCCTAGACAACCATGGTTCTCCCTTCTATAGGAAATAGCCAGGGACAATTACCCCAAGCTTTCTTACAGACTGGATATACTCACACAAGAACAGGAGTGTTTGATACATGCCAGCATCAATCATTTTAAACTGTCTAGATAAGGTCTTAATTCCTGTTAGGCAGCTATTTACTGAGGACATGCAGCAGGTACTAATGAAGGCAAGAAAACCTGTTACTAGAAAGTCATATATTAGCAAATGGAAAAGGTTTTCTAGTTAATGCCAACAACATAACCAGCACCTATTTAGGGCTAGCTGCTCTCTGGTTTTAATACATTTGTGTGAATTAACATCCTATGGCCTTTCTTATTCTTCTAGCAGGGTTAACTTATTTGCCATTTCTGCATGTCTATCCATGGATCCTCCTCTTTCAATGCAATTTGATGTTAGAATGTTGTTGAAAGGGGTTTTGAATAAGAGTCCTCCAAGAAAACTGATGGCCCCTCCTTGGGATATTCATTTTGTGTTAGAGAAGATAAGATTTGCTCCATTTGAACCAGCTAATCTGGTTGACTTGAGGTTGTTATCATGACCTTCTGCAAGAAGGGTATCCAAGCTGCAAGCTCTTATGGTGAGTCACCCATATCTCATTTTCCATCAGGATAGGATTTCTTTGAGAACTAATCCTTCTTTTATGCCTAGAATAGTATCCAGATATACTTTAAGCCAAGCTATCCATCTCTCTGTTTTTTCTCCTGAACCTAAAAAAGAGAGAAAGAATACTCCATATCTTGGATGCCCACAGAAAACTCAGGTAATATCTTGACGGAACTAAACCTTTCAGATCTTTGGATCAATTGTGCATTTCTTGTGAAGGTAAGAAGAATGGACAACTTATGTCAAAACAGAGCATTTTCAAATGGTTGTCTAAGGCAATTACATTTTCTTATACTTACCATAATAAACCTTTTCCAGGCAGGATCAAGACCCACTCGACATGGGCCTTGGCTTCATCAGTTGCTTTCTGGAAAGGGTTGGATTCTATAAGTATTCTAGACGCTGCTTCTTGGTCCTCTGTACATACTTTTAGCACTGTAAGTTTGAGTCCTTCTCTAGATCCAGATCAAGCTTCACTTGGACCATTTTTCAGGAGTTCCTGGACTCTTCTCCTTCCACCTCCCAAATGGAGTTAGTTTAGGTAATCTACTCATATAGACAAGGCCACTGCAACATTGATCAGTATGATGAACATAGTGCACTTGTGTAAGTTGAATTTACCTCAACAGTAGATGTTAGAATGATCACTACTGCAGTAGCCACTCAATCCCTCCACCCCCTTGTTTTTTTTGTGTATGTTTTTATGAAAAGGTGTGGACATTTATTTTTTGTTGTTCCTATTATTGTTCATTCAGGGCTGAGCCTCTCTGATTTTTGCTGTCAAAAAAGCTCTGAAGGGCTTTGTGTCCGTACTTGTATATTAGTCAACTCAGCTTGAGCTGCTTGGCATTTTGGTCTCGTGGAAGGTGTCCTGAGGCTTTGGAAGCTGGCCAGCTGTTATATCCTTGGTAAGATGTAACCCATGTAGCTAAGGCTAATACAGCAGTGATCGTTTGAACATCTATTGTTATAGTAAGTTCAGCTTGCACAAGTGTACCTTTCCAAGGAGTTAGCACTGAGGGGGAGCCACAGACAGTTTAAGGTTGGGGGCCCTTGGACAGTTCCAGTTTAAGTATCACTATTTTGCTGCCACACCTCACAAGCAAACATTTATCTAGAGTTACACAGATTTAAGAGCAATATGCACTGATAGAACTGTAGTTGCAATTCTCTTGCATTGCAACAGGCCTATGTACTTACACATCAAGTCGACTCACTCTACTGAAAGACATTCCCAGTGACAGGCTTTTAGTTGCACTGATGTTGCATTACAACAAACCCATGTACAGGGCTGACCTTAGGGGAAATGGTGAACTAGGTGAAGAGCTCTATGGTGCCCCCCTTACTGCTCACTCACTGCTCCCCACATACATTTCACCCAGTGCTCCCTCTTCCAGACACCCCCATCTTGACCTCCCCACAACATCAAGATTACTTTTTTCTTCATTTTCTCTAAATTTGTCTTACTCTTCAGCTTTCAGATACAGTCTATCTGGCCAAGATTACTCTGTAATAAGTGTGAGGGGAAATAGCTGAATTAAGCCAGGGGATGCATTTCAGAATTTTCTTTTAATCAGCCTTTTCATCCAGTGATGTCCTGAACAAAAATTCATGAGTATGGACAGAAATTCAGTCTTACTCTTTGACTTTACTTGTTTCTGCATCCTTTCAATACACTCTAACTGGCCAAGACTACAGTGCAATAACTTTGTAGGAAATTGAATTAAGGGAGGTTCTGGGGGTCTGGCTGGCACCCAGAAGCAAAGGGGTTATACATACACTGAGGTATATTTTAGAGCATGTTTCCAACCTTTTGATCCAATGATAGCCAGAACAAAAATCACAAATAAAGAAAGATGTTTGGTTTTATTCTTTTTCTTTCAAGGAAGAACTAAGTTATGTCCATAATTCAGTGTTCAAAACTGACAAAATAATAGTTCACTATAAAATGAGAAAACAGACGTTCTTGAGGATGTATAACTCTTTGTCAGCGAATAGTACCTACTTCCCTATAACTCGTCTCTCAAAAATATAGCCATAGACAGTAACATATGTCAACCTGCTGTTCCCAGTTATATATAAACAGTATACCTCCTTACCCCTACCACCAAATGATATGCATCTGATGTTTGTTTGTAAAGAAAGTGAAAAAATAGTGATGACAGTAATGTATTCTGAATTGTTGCTACTAGACAGTACCTTCCCCTTTACAAGCTATAGTGACCTTCTGTGCACACCTCCGAGGTTTGTCAAGAAAATTAAAGAACTAGTGATCCCATTGTAGCCAGCTCCTACACAAGTTATAGCACCCTTCTGTGCATACCTCTGAGATTTGATTATGAGGACAATTAAGGAAATAATAATCACACTGTCCTCAGCCTCCACTCAGGTTGCAGTAACTTTCTGTGCACATCTTCAAGCAAGTATGTATAGTTTTATATTTATATTTAGTGTCTAATTCTATTTGAGTTTATGTTAACTTTGTCTTTAATATTAATTACTGAAATTAACTGTACTTAATTCTTTAAATTTTGCTTTATCGCCTACTAATGTACATGGGTTGAGACAAAAGAGTCAGTAGTCCAGTTCACTTACCCAGTTAACAAATTGGAAATAAGTATATAAACAAATTATAGAAAATACAAGGCTATTTGACCAGAGACCATGCATGCCTTGCCAATAACCACCCACAGGCTCTGCCAAACTTTTCAAGGAGAGTAAAGCTTGTAAGTCCTGGTGTGTATTTTAAAGCATGTGGTGGTGCTGTGGTAACATTGTCGCCTCACAGTAAGATGCTGTTTGGTTTGATTCTCAGCTAGAGCGTCTTCTGTGTGTAGACATGCGTGAATGGGTGTACCTTCGTTGAAGGTTGTGCATCAGAGCTGGCAACTCGTTACGTAAAAATCTACTGCCAATCATTAGCGGACCGGAGTTCTGCTGTGGCAACCCCTAACTGGGAAAAAGCCGAAAGACACAAACAAATGTTTGAAGGCTGGCATAGAATCACATTGCTTGACATGCAAGGGAAAACTATTTCAGAGGAAGGCGAGTTGCTGGGCACTGAACCTATCTCTCCATTTAATTTTGCTTATTACCCGATGTAGATTGAGGTATCGTGTTCTAGCTTTAGCCACACTATTTGATATGTCAAGAAACTAAGGGTCTCATACAATAGGGTCTCTGAAAGCATGGAAAACAAAACACCAGTCTTTCCTCATGAGCCTACATGATATGGAGTACAGAGATAGTGGCTCTAACCTTTCTTGATACCTAAGACCTTTGAGTCCCAAGATTCTCTTTGATAGGAACTGACATGTTTTTTTATGTGTAAACCCAAAAAAAAAAAACAAAACTACTGCCTAAAAAGAACCACACGAAAAAAAACACGAAAGAAAGAAAAAAAATAAATCAAAAGTGAAGTGAGTGTTGAAGTGGAGAGTCAATAAATTCAGGAATTTGTGCAAAACTTTTAAAATAAATACTCAAAATACAACAGTACAATGCTGCAGTTAATAAGCTTTCTTACCCAAAAAATGAGCTTCATCATCAATTAACTGAACTACCATGAACCCCCTTTATATATATTGTCATATTATCTAATGCCCACAAAAAAACTTGCAACAACCCCAATAAATAATAATTATATTATTATATATATAAAATACTCAAAAAAAAAATATATATATATATATAACTAAAAATATAAATATATGACATTATATATTTAAACATATAATATTGAGAATAAATAAATATAAAATGTTTAAAACATACAACAACATAACATACAATTGAATGTTTCAGTGAATGTTATTTGTTTTAAAGTGTTTTTATGTGTTTAGTGAGATACATGCCGAAGGATACATTCTGTTCTCTAATGTGTCTTACCAGGGCATACTACATGGGAACAATAACTTTCTTGGTTTTAGATGAGATGCCCTTTGCAATTAATTGTGAGACACAGAAGGATTTTCTGACCACAGCTGCTACATGGTCAGTAAAGGAGAGGGCACCATCAACCCTTGTGAGCAGGTGACTCAGTGGAGAGAGGGGTGTCAATGATACAGTGGGCGGTAGGAACTTGTTCTTGTCTGAAGGACATGATACTGCATTTGTTAGCATTTAGTTTGAGACCTTTTTTGGTGCAGCAGGAGTTAATGCATGTTAATTCTATTTAAAGAGTATTAGTATCATTGGTTGATTTATTCCAAAGGCACGCATCTGGAGCATTCCTCGATGGGCCTTCAATGAAAATGGGCTCTGTCCCACTCAGACTTCCCAGTAGACAAATGTTAAATTAATCAATTAATCAGTCAATCAATAAATAAATTTAGCAGCCACACTCAGTTTACAATTATCAGCCGCCTTAGTCAGAAAGAGAACATTTTTGCCAGTGTTTAAATAAGAGAAATAAATGTTAAAAAACAAGTGGTCTGGTACAGAACACTGGGGAACACCACTGGTCACCTTTTTCCTAAATGAGAAGGCATCATCGACCCTGACAACATGTGTTTTGTCCTTGAAGCAATTTGCAATCCACCTCATTACAAAGGGATCAGTGCTAAGGCTGTTCCATTATTAACAATCCCATCATGTGGTATGGTGTCAAACTCCTTTGACAGATCCAAGTAGGCAACATGAACAGTGTGACCACTGTCTGCTTTCTGCATGACCTTTTCAAAGAAGCACATAAGATTTAGCAGGCATGACTTATCCACAACAACTCCAAACTGCTGTGGGTTGAGACTGATACAAATTTTTAATGCCCTGGTAAATGAGATCAGTGGTGATGATTCATTCCTTGTCTTTACAGATAAGGTTAGTAAAACTAATGGGTTTGTATTATCCTGGTCACTGGTGGAGTGACACATATGGAGGGGCATCAACACCACAGTGCACCATAACTCAGGCACATATCCTGTGGTGGTAAGGTTTAAGTTGAGCAACTTAAGGAAGGGATCAGCAAGAGCATACTTGACTCTGTTTATTACATGGTATGGTATACTGCCAGGACCCATTACAGAGACTTTTTGGTCTTTGAGAGTGCTTTATGGATATGATCCTTTGAGATGGTGGTGGGAGAGGGACTTGGATGTTTGGAGTGGTGATGATAGTTTCAGGGGAAAAATTTGCAGCAAACTTATTTGCTACTATGTTAGCAATGTCTTTAGGCTTGGAATGGGAGGTGCCATTACAGATACGTTTGGAGCAGTGATGTGAATTATTACTTAATTTTCTAATGTAGCTTAAGGACTGGAATTATCCGTAGTCTCAGAAGCTAGTCTACAGCTGATTTCAGTTTCTTGGTGAGGCATTTTATACTTTCTTTATCATGAGAGAGTCTGGCCTTACATGGTAATCTAAGCAGTTTCTCATTCCTGCTGTATAATTTATTTTTTTTCTGACCACCAGATTGCTTTGTTGCTGAATTTGCTGCTGTATTTGGTTCTGGTGGGGATTGTTCTAGCTATGCATGTATCTAAATGAGCATAAGGATCCTTGGAATAGATGGCTATATATTCTTATCTACTGTGGGGTCCCACGTGGGAATTTTGAAATTTTGTTATACAATTGTAAAAAGTTTTTTTTTTTCAAAGTCTCTAAAGAGGCTGGTATTGATTATCAGGAGGGTGGGTGTTCTGAAGGTAAAGGTAACTAGTTTGTGGTCCAACTTAACTGTTGAGGGGACCAACTAGAAGAAGGGAACATGCCAGGGCTGATATAATCAGCTCTATGAGATCTTGGTCAGTTTGATCCAGGGAATTCTCATTAACCCAACCTAAAAAATGCTGTGTATGCCCAAAGTTAGAAGTGTAAATACTTCAGTCTATGGAGGTGAATTTGATGTCATCAAAGATTAAAGACCCATCTCTTATCAGGGATATTTTCAAGGAATGCCACTAGGTTTTCCTGATCCTGTAGTGGCCACAGAAGGGGAATGGTACAAGCTATAAGTTGAAATTCTGACCTACCTTGTGTAAGCTGAAGTTCGATGAGCTCATTGGGGGAGTTGGGAGGTATCACTTTGGAATGGATACAATCACTGACAAACACTGAGACACCTCCGCCATTATTACTTGGTTTGAAGGCATGATAAGAATAGGAACACTGGTGTAGATGGAATGTTCTCATTACACTTGAACCATGCCTCTAGCTACACAGGCATGGACTTTTTCCAGATGCAGCGGTCCCTCCAAATTGATCAGTTTGTTATTAAGACTCCTGGGCGGCCGTGGTGGTGCAGTGGTTAGCATTGCCCCCTCACAGCAAGAGGTTCTCTGGTTCGATGCTGGGATGCCTTCTGTGTGGAGTCTGCATGTCCTCCCTGTGGTCATGTGGGTTTCCTCCGGGTGCTCCAGTTTCCTCCCACATCCCAAAGACATGCTGTAGGTGGATTGGACACTCTAAATTGGCCCTAGGTGTGGGTGTGTGCATGTATGTTCCTTCTGTGGAAGGTTGAGCACCGGGCTGGCAACGTGACACCGTAAAAACTCCACTGCAATCATGAGCGGACAAGGTGATCTGCTGTGCTGACCCCTGACCAAGAAAAAGCTGAAAGAAGAAGTTGTTAAGACACCTGGCATTGAGAAGGGTCAACTTGATGCTATCCAGTTTATGACATGATTTGTTAGTTAGGGTGGCAAGTTCATTAGATGAACTCTGTTTAAACAAGGCATAATAGAAGCACCAAATGCTTTGACCAGCATGTGGAAGCCATTCAATGAGAGGTACAGACCATCCTTTGCAAAGCAAGTAAAATTGTCGCTCATCTTATCTCAGGGAGGTACATACTGGACTCCTCTGAAATGATACCGACAACTTAGCCAGTTGTTGAATGCAGTTATCTTTTTCTTAAATCTAGGCATCATTCTAGGTGAGCAGAGGATACCACTCAAAATCAGGGTCTTGTCCTTGACAGAAACATGTGCTAGCAAGTTCCAGCAAGTACTTCTACATGTCCATCACAGGCTTTTGTGACATATCATTCACTCCAGCATAGACTACAATCATGCTATAGCCATTTGTACTGCAGGACAGGGTACTGAGGACCCTTGATATTTCAGCAATCATGGTTCCTGAGAGATAGCTAACTGCAAACCTGCCCTTGATCAGCCTAGTGAGGATAGAGTCAATGTATTTAACAAGAGTCACCAATTGCTATGATGTTTACAGAAGCAGATTAAATTTAGCAAAACAACTTTAAGTGTAGTGGAAACATACAAAGGTTCGTAGGTTCATAGGTTGGTACTAGGCTATCGGCCCTAGGGCCTCCACAAGCCTAGCCATAACAATTCCCTGGCTGTTTCTTCCCACAGTATTTACTTCCCTGGACCCCTGTCTAGCAGGGCAACTGACTTGATCCCCGGGGTAAATTTCCTATCTCCCATCCAAGAGTAACTTTATGCATGGTATTCCTAGAAAAAAGGTATCAGCACATCCTTCTCTGTACAAATAAACTGAATTGCACTGCTATGCTGTTAACTGATTCATAGTCTTGGACATTCTGAGCAGTACTGCATCTAATTAAAAGAGACTTTGCATGAATATGAACTGCTGAAGTGGGCAATTTAAACAACTGCAATTTGAACTCCCTGCCAACCTGCACCAGTGAGTAGCACAGATAACTAACTACCAGACCACACACAGGCACACACATCCCCTCACACACACACACACACACACACACACACACACACACACACACACACACACACACACACACACACACACACACACACACACACACACACACACACACACACTTACAATATACATACACACACAAAATACCTGTTCCCTCTGCATCCATAATTTCCCTAT
Organism: Protopterus annectens; assembly: GCF_019279795.1. Classification (NCBI taxonomy): domain Eukaryota; kingdom Metazoa; phylum Chordata; order Ceratodontiformes; family Protopteridae; genus Protopterus; species Protopterus annectens. Next base: position 1,310,581,962 of record NC_056743.1, on the reverse strand, counting down.
CCATACCAGCCACAGGTCACAGATGGCAGTGATCATCTACCACAGACACACACACACACACACACACACACACACACACACACACACACACACACACACACACACACACACACACACACACACACACACACACACACACACACATGCTCATACACTCACTCTAAGCAGCCATGCAAGTACATCTACAGAACCTATGGGCTCTTTCTCCCTCTCTCTCTCTCTCTCTCTATCCAGACATAGGCACTCCCCTGTAGAATATATTTTGACTGAAGTGCATATATTTGTCCAGCCAAATTCCTCTATATGAAGTGCACAGGTGTGTGTGCAGCCAAATTCCTCTCTATGAAGTGCATAGATGTGTGCAGCCACATTCCTCTGTATGAAGAGCATAGGCATGTGTAGCCAAATTCCTCTGTATGAAGTGCATAGGTGTGAGTAGCCAAATTCCTCTATGTGAAGTGCATAAGTGTGTGCAGTCAAATTCCTTAGTACGAAGTGCATAGGTGGGTGCAGTGCATACTTGCACATTTTGTGTACTACTCTGTATGGAAATTGCCTAGTATGAATAGGGTTCCTATTACCAGATTGAAAGACCGTAACTGCAAATATGAAAAGAGCGACATGGATTGCGTGAAAGATGGAAACACTGAATGTACAAAATAGCGAAAATTTAAATGTCGAAGTGTAATGGTTGGTCTGCGGTATAGCTCCGTAAGGTAAGTGTGCGATAGATAGGACTTTAAGGTTAGGATGTGGGTTAAGGTAAGCGAATAGATAGGTAATGTATGTAAGATTTAGTGTAGTGTTAGAAGTAGGGATTTATTTAGCTGTCTGTATGTGTATTATTTATTGTTTTTTGGGTGTATGTCTGTACGGGAAGTGTGCAGTAGTTACGGACCTTGGGGTTAGGGAGGGGTTAAGGATAGTGCATAGATAGTTGTGTATGTGGGGTTTAGTGTAGTGTTGGAAGCAGGGTTTTGTTAAATGTATGTATGTGTATTATTTATTTTTCTGGGTGTATGTCTGTAGGGGACGTGTGCAGTAGTTACGGACCTTAGGGTTAGGAAGGGGTTCAGGATAGTGCATAATTAGTTGTGTATGTGGGGTTTAGTGTAAGGTTAGAAGTAGGGTTTTGGTGCTTTACTTTAGGTTAGAAGTAGGGTTTAGTTAGTGTATGCATGCGGTTTATTTATTTTGTTTGGGTAGGTAGTATGTAGCAGGTGGTGGGGTTAGCTGACTATGACAGTTCGTTATTTTATTTTTCGCTGTTTAGTGCATTCAGGATTTTCACGGTTCGCATTATAGGTGTCGACGTTTAGGTATTCACGTAAAAGGTTTTCGATTTGGTAATATAGACCCTATGAATATCTGTGAATTGTTGTACTACAATTTACCGTCTGGAGCAGTGGCCCAAGATGTTAATGGACATTATTAGCCTAGACACTACTCCTCTGTCTACTGCATTTCCATGTGCTACCGAACCTCATGCTGCCCAGTAGAGCAATATTAGGCTACTGAGCAGCAAGACAGACTATGTATTTGACAGACATATTTACTCCACTAAGCAACTTGCATGATTTTGTATACTATGCAAGTTATCTGTTTAGCTGGAAAAATTGTGATCCATCAAACGGCTTTTACTCAAAAGCGTTCATCGATTTTTGATATTGTATTTTTTCTCACTGTTGGGCAGCTGTGGAGTTAGTATATATAAGATGGGGGGGTGGCTCTCCCTATACATGGAGAAAGTTACCCCCTGCAAAAAAGATAGCTTTTGTAACTGCTGTAAGTAGAGTTTGGCTTTTGCCTAATCTGCATTTTTTAAGTAAAACCTGTTTGGCAGATTGACACAAATCTGTTTAGTTTCAGGTAACAAAATACTTTCAAATAATTATTTATTGCATTTGGGACACAAGTCAGGTGAAATTGCTTTCTTTTTTTATAATTGTGAATATTCATAATTGAATTTAGCATGTTTTAATGTTTTTTTCTTTAATCAGAGTGAATGTAAGGCTGTAAGCCTAAATTTTTGTTTATGAACTAATACAACTATTAAATGTTCTTCCTAGAAAAGAATGCATTCTTTATGGAGTTTTAGTAAAAACTTTAATCCCTACTTTTTCGCAAATGTCATGGGATCTTTAACATCCACTTCAGCTGCCACCACCTAAGACAGATGTGACTTCTTTTTAGGAGTGCAGCACCCCCAGTGTTGCACTATAGTGATACTACTGGAAAATGAATCATGGCACTTGGTTTGGATAGTGCCAGTAGCCTTCTGACCTTTAGAACGCACAGTACAGCATACGGATCATTTTGGTATCTAAGGCGAGTACATTTGAATCCCAGTCCAACCGTGCACTCTTCCCTTTGGTTTTAATTTTCTGCATGTATTACTTTACATTTCTTTGCTTTAAATATTACCCACAACAGTTCTGATCATTTTGCTACTTCACTGATGTCTGTTATCATTATTTGTAGTCAATCTCACATAACAATCCTGTTGCCAATCTTCGTGACATTTGCCAAGATGCATAATTTTCTTTCCACCCACAATGCAATGTCATCTACAGAGATGTTAAAGAGAATGTGTCCTGGTGCTAAATCACAAAATACCTCCCTCATAATCTACTTTCTTCTACTTCTTGTTTTTTACTGACCCTTTTTATTAGACAATCATCCTATGCCATACGTATCTGTCCTGTTATGACTCACCATTGTTTGATATACCCACTGTCACGTGACTCACTTTCAAAATGGCTAAACTGTTAACTTCTTTTGTGCAGCACTGACACGATATCCCAAATAGCCAAAATCGAAAGTTTCTTCTATGGCCTTGTGGGATTATAGAGAGACAAAGTACAGAAATCATTTTTGTACTTCACTAAATGAAACGTACAGATTAAACTTTCCCTCTGTTTAATAACTGGATATCCTTGGGTAGGAACCACATTGTATAGCTATAAATGAGCCTTAGTGACTAGAAAGAGAGCAATAACAGAAATCAAGACGACTCTGACATTACAGCTGGCAGAGAAGCTACGTCAATTAAAACAGGAGAGACCACTTTCTGGAAAATTTAATGAGCTCATAGTAGTGGTTGATTGTACCTCTGGCTAAATAATTCCATGTCTCAGTGGAACTTAGACAGGTACTACAGGATCTGAAGGTGGTAATACAGGTGCCTTTGCACAAATGTAGGTCTAGGAGTGGTCCAGGCTGTTACAGGTATATTAGTTTCACTTAAATCCTAAGGAATACTGGAAAAATCTACATTGCAGGCTGGTATACTGGTAACCTTACAGACAGACATCAGAACAGAGTCACGCTGCAAAGGCATTGTAAGTCCAGATTGAGCTAGTTCTCTGACTTACTGACCAGGCAGATGGAATTGAAGGAATTGAATACGAGTGCACTTCTGCAAGACCTTTGATACCATGCACATGAAGCTGTTAGAAAGTTAGAAGTTATGAGGGTAGGGTCAGAAATGGTGAGGTGGATATAAAACTAGACAGCTGATAAGAAGCAGAGAGCGACAGTAAGAAGACAGTTGACAGGTGAAGAGACAGTCACCAGTGGAATGACACAGAATGCAGTCCTGGAGCTGGCTGTCTTTAACACATTTGTGTCAGATACCACATTGGGACAGAGTAACAAAAGATTATTTGTTGGTAACTGCATGACCACAGTGGTGATTATAGTTAGTGAAATTAGTCTTCATCAAGACCTTCAGAGAGTTGCATGATGGGGGAATTAGATGCATCTTGGTAGTTGGATTGTACTTTGGTAGGGAAAATTCTGGAAAATTTGAAGCTACATAGCATAAAATCAATGATGGAGTACCATTCAGAGGAGGACTGTAATAATCATTCTTAGCCTCATTCATGCATAACAATGCAAAAGGGCAGTGGATAAGGCTAACAGGATGCTGGGATGCCTGCTTAGGAGAGCGCAGTCAGAAGAAACTGCATTCAATCCCTCATTATATACACTTTACTAGTAAGGCAGCATCTAGAATACTGCATCCAAGTCTATCAACCATGGAGATAAAAGGGAGATCAGTATGCCAGACCATTGCAAAGGAGAGCTGGCAACATAGAAAAACTCAGGCTGTTTTGCATGCACACTCAGGAAGAGAGAAGAAAATAGAGAAGAATGATATGATATGGATTTATTGCATTCACTGTATTGTAAAGAGGAACATAGATGGGGTAGCGTTCAGGAGGTGGCAGCTAGAAGAGGTAAGATTCAACATGATTAAAAAAATACTGTTTCATAGAGAAGGTGGTATGGCCCTGCACAACACTGCCATATGCATTTGTAGAATGCAGATGACTGGTTGGGTTTAAAGGTTCCTGAAACAGATGGAAAAGAGAGGGAGCCACAATAAAGGAAAAGGAAGCCATTAATGGGCTAACTGCAACAGTCAGATGAACTTGACAGATTATGGGTCTTCAAATAACATCATTTATGTATGCTCATATCTGCTGAGAGTTTTTTTTTAAGATTGTGTTCAGTATATATGCTAACCCCTTCTAAAGCCTTTGCTTTTAAACGTCCTTTTATCAAAGATAAATATTACAAAACACCAGACCATACTTTTGTAAAAAAATATTTTATTGGCATACTTTCTTGTTATATAAATACAATATTTTTGTTAATAAAAACAATAATCAGTTTGATGAGTCGCAAAGTAGTAAATCACTTAAAAGCAGTACTTCAAATGAGCAACAATGGGTCCCCTTCACATGGTCGACTTTTCAGAAAGTCGACTTTCATATGGCCCTCGAGACCATATGATCGACATTCAAAAAGCTGACCATGGAGAACCGCTATCTCTGTACAGTGCGGAATAGGAAAATTTCCTTCTTCTGCACTGTAGTGCCATCACAGAGTTCGTATATTAATGTTACGGGGGGTGTGGGGGCACAGGGGAGCATAGCCCCCCTGCTAACAGTTTAAGGTAAGTGTTTATTGTGTTTTATGTGTTTAGTTTACATGGTCGGCTTTTCAAAAGTCGATCATATGGTCTTGGCCATATGAAAGTCGACTTTCTGAACAGTCGACCATGTAAAGTAGACCCGCAACAATATATTGCCATCTAATATGGTTCCATTTTCTGCAGTAATCTCATTTACCAACATATAAATCACATCAATGACAGAATGTAGTCTGTTTTAAACACGCTTGATCAGGTGATGAGAGAGACATTGTTGTATTGGGACCTTTTGTAGCAAAGCTCTGACTGTACTTCCTACTATCTTTGGCTAATAATTTATACAACTGCAAAATAATTTAAATATCTTAAATGTTTATATATCTCATATCACAGCATAAGACATGCAAATACAAAATAATTTATATTGTGGTTAAAATTATAAATACAAAATAACATATAAAATATGAACAGTAAGTAACAATGACCATCATTGTAATTAGCATCATTAATTAAAAGGATAATTATTGGCAGGGTGTACTTAAACATGTGAAAGTAAATCTACTAGATGCATTCAGAAAACTTCCTCTATTGTGTTCTGTTTTCCTCTGTACTTCTAAATGTTCAGTATGCCCTAGAGAGTAGTCAACCTGCCTCTGATGTAGAGCAATTATCCTAAATATCCTGGAAGAAAAAAGCTGCCTAGACAATCATTTTTATTTCTCCCTCTGGCTGAAACCCATTGAAATGCTGTATCTGTTTTCTAAACCAAGTTCTATGAGTCCAAACCATGGAATATTTGTCTTCATGTCTATGTCTTGGTTATAGCAATAATTTAATTTACAGTTGATGAATAGGAATCATCATAAATATGAAATATTACTTTGGATAATTCAGCCATATGCATTTGCATATGTATACACAAGCAAGACATTGACTACTCTGAACCTACTGACTTTCTGTCTACCATAGCATAGCAGAGATAAGAGATCCTTGCAGGAAGTTGTGGTAATTTAAGTATCAGAGTATCAAATGCCAACACAAGACTTTTGAAAGCTCCCATGTTAACTACCCCTGGTTAGGCAAAACAAGCAAAGAACCTTTAAATTTCTGTGTCACAGACTTTCCCCCAGATTCTCAAAAGCTTGCACTGAGTGCAAGATTGGTGCAGAAGCTCAAGGAGGCAATATGTCTGCCGTGCGATCCAGGAACAGCCTGCATGGGCGTGCACGAGTGCTCCTGCACTAATCCTGCACGGATGAAGCCCTTGCATGCAAATCACCCCATTTGCAGGAGAAATCCATGCAAATGAGGTGATTGTGATCCAGGAAGCATGCGACTGTCCATGCAGGACCAGTGCAATCAGCAGAAATGTACTCGGTTAGTAACCGAGTACATTTCTGCAAAATCTAAAAATGGAGCTATGACAGCTCCAAATAAAGGCTGCATATCATGTAGTAAGCATGCCAGTGGCCAAGTATAAGGCCATTGGCATTGCAAACAATACAAACATTTAAAAAAATCAACTTTTATTTTCTTTAGCCGATCTCGGCTGTTTAAGCGTAGGGCAGCGGCATGCAAACGGGATCGGGAGAAAATAACAAAATGAACCTAAATTAAGCATTCTATCTAAAATCAGTATTCTGCCATACAAGTCAGTGGCAGCCAAAAGACAACCTGGCCAGTGAGTAGTGGTTGCTAAGGGGGGAGGCTCAGTGTGAGACATGTAACTATGTATTAGCAGGCAATCCTATGCAAATTAGGGGAAGGATAGTGAATCCCAGTTTTCCCCAGGATGTGAGCCAGGTCCCAACAGTGTAAGAGTAGGAATAGCCTGGTGTAAGCCTAGGAGGTAGGTGACATCATGGGGGTGTGTGTCAGGCATACTGTAAGTGGATTGGACCCCTGTGGATTGGGGTTGCACCTAGCTTAGCACAAGTAAGCTAGGGGGGTGTGTCTAAACCTGCCTAGCACTCTTTACAAAGCCTAAGCGAGTGTGCGCGCAGCGCACAGGGTTGTAAAGGAAGAAAAAAGAGGTTAAACCAGGAAATAGCAGCAATGTGCACAAATGAGCACTCTGTTTGTGCAGCGCATCCCTGGGCTGAAACAGGAAGGCAATGGGAAGGGAAAACAGCAGTAGGAAGGTAATCAAGGAGTACTAGCTTAGCTGGCAGACGGACTGTATCAGAACCAGGCAATTACACAGGCAGCAGACCAGCCCAGCCCAGAACACTACTATAAACTATGCAAACACCTACCTCTCTGGTTTTTCCCACACTATACACCACTGGTGTAAACAAGCGGGGAACTTTTAACACTCACAACTGCAAAATGTTAGGGGCTGCAATAGCTATCATACAACAACTTGTGGAAGAGGCTGAGGGTGGTGAGGATGTGAATGCTGCCGAGCAACCCACACTGAGGAAACAGAGAAGAGTGTACAGACCCAGGGTAACCTACCAAGGGCTACATGAGCTGGAGATAGTGGAGCGCTATAGGGTGGACAGGGACCTCCTACAGCAAATTGTTGAGCTGTGCCGGCCACACCTTACACACAGAACTAACAGAGGAGAATCCATCCCAGTAAATACCAAGGTATGTGTAGGGCTAGGAATAATAGCTACAGGTACCTTCCAAAGGCCAACTAGGGATATGATGTGGATATCACAGGCATCAGCATCCAGGGTACACCACCAGTTCCTGGATGCCATGTCAGCACATGTCGGTGAGCACGTATATTTCCCTAACACCCGTGAGGAGTTGGCCAGCAATATGCAAATGTTCCACCAAATAGCAGAATACCCTGAGGTAGTGGGTGCTATAGACTGCACGCACATATGCATCAAAGTACCACATGGTGAGTGGGGTAGTGTCTACATCAACTGCAAGGGCTTCCCTCCATCAACTGCCAAGTCATGTGAAATGCCCAGGGCATAATAATGAACGTGTGTGCTGCCTGCCTTGGAAGCTATCACGATTTCCACATCTGGCATCTGACATAGCTGTACCAGAGATTTGCCAATGGGAACATCCCACACGGTCACCTAGTGGGGGATGCTGGATACGCACTGGAGCTGTGGCTGATGACACCCATCAGAAATGCACACACACACCCGAACAAGAAAGCCATAATGAGGCACACGCACAAACAAGAATCATAATAGAGCGTGTGTTTGGGATGCTCAAGTCACAGTTCCAGTGCCTGGACACATCCGGTGGAGCCTTGCAGTATTCACCAGCTACATGTACCCAAATTTTCATTGTATATGCCATGCTACATAATATGATCTTGCGGAAACAGCTGTAGCAGGAAGAGCATGGGGCAGGGCTACACAACCCCCCACCATTGCCAAGGCCTGCACGGGCACAGAGTGACTTGGAGGAGGAACAACCTGAGCTTGCCCCAGTAGGCAGAAGGAGGCATGCCCAGTATGCCCTGGCCTTGGCAAATAGGCAACGCATAGCACATACACTGACATGGGAGGGACCCAGGGAATAACACCTCTCTCTAACTCTCACATACAGTAAAAGGGATGCCAAACATTACACTACCTGTGCCTAACCATGTCTAGGGAGTGTACTATGTGCATCTGACATAGGCAGCCCTGCAACACCACCCTCAGTACTGGGATACCCACAAGGTAAGTGACTCACACATACCAGTCGGGGGAGGGGGTCACATATCCAACAACAGTCACAGCCAGCAGGATAGGTGTAGACAAACACAAACAAATGATGTGCTATGGCATCTGAATGAGGCCTATGGGTAACCCCCCCAGGCCTACACAGACTGACTACAGCAGGCCAGGCAGTGATATGTCAGTTGTGAAAGCTAGGATGTCAGACACTAATATGTAGGTAATTATAAGCTACTATCTGTACTACACTAGTATGCCTCTAGCCAGCATGATAGGTAAGACTACAGACTGAAATGGAGTACCCAACATACCAGTACAGTCCTAGCAAATGTGTACAAGTGTCAGGTGTTCCCCCCATCCTATGTAGACATATAGTAACAGTCAGGTGTGCCCCCCAATCCTGTGTAGAAATGTAGAAATAGTCAGGTGTGCCCCCCCCACTATGCTGAAATGCAGTAACAGTTAATGCCAAATGATCGATGGATACCCTGCAGAGACAGCATGCTGCCTGTCGGTGTACAACACAAAGGTCAGCACTGCAGTACAAACTACCTGGACTTGACCCACACATGCAGTACTGATGGCCATACTGGGCATGCTCATACACTTAGAGAAATGAAGGCAATGTAAGTCAACAACATACTGAAAGGTCATACTGGGCATCCTCACACACTTAAACACATGAAGGCCATGTCTGCAAACACCAGTGGACCAGACATTTCTGGCAGTCACAGTTGTTAGTGCATACACTTGTCAGTATGCACCACTCATGCCTTGCACACACAGTGGATAGGAATACAGACATATATGTAAGGACAACACACTATAATAAGCCAAAGGTAGACGGACATAGATGTGTGGAAGAGGGTAAGTGTGACAAGGAGCCATCCAGGCCTGTTCCACCCAGCACACATCCAAAGGGTCCCAAATACATGAGGTGCAGATGTCACTCACTGCAGATACTAGCCACCAGTATCTGTCAGCATTACAGACTATGTGGTGCACGTGCTAGCTGTGCAACATGACTGTACAAGGAAGTAGTCATCTAGCAACTGTATACATGTACCTGCGAAATATGACCCTGTGTGTGCCCACATGTGGCATGTCAATCCCTAGATGAATGGGGAATGGCCCATTCACACACACACACTGCCCTCTGTATAGCCCTACTATGACAAGCCTGCTGAGGTCATCCAATATGAAATACACCTTTGGGAGAGATGTAGCCTAGTAATCTCTGTGGTGTGTCCCATAACTGTGCACTGCTGTAGTGTGATAAGCTAATTATGTAGGAGTTTGAATCCCAGACTTGGTAACTGTGTGTCTGTCTGACTGTGTAAGGAGCAATGCATTTTGAGTCCATTCACAAACACTACAACATCCAATGGTGCACTTTGGCAAGTGTGCCAATGTCATCAACTGTGAAATACACCTTTGGGGAAGGGGTGGGCCGGTAATCTCTGTGGCGCAAGCTTTAACAATGCACTGCTGTAGTGTGATGAGCTAGTTAAGTAGGAGTTCTAACCCCAGCTTTGGCAACTGTTTGTGTAGAAGGCAATGCTTTTTAGGGTAGACACACCCACTACAATTTAAATGCTCTACCTTGGTAAGGCTGCCATTGTCATCCACCCTGAAATACACCTCTGAGAAGGTTGTAGCCCAGTAATCTCCCATAGCATGTGCTAAAACTGTGTACTGCTGTAGTGTGATTCTGAACTCTGGTAGGGTTCTATACCCACCCATGGCAGTTTTGGATGTTTTATGTGTGTTTCAATGTCTGTGTAGGGAGCTATGCTTTAGAGGCTAGTCACACTCAGCATATGTCAAATGCCATACTTTGGCCACCCACTGATGTCAGCCAATGTTTTATACACCTTTGGAGAAGGAGTCCTCCAGTACTCCCCGTGGTGTGTCCTATAACATCTCCATGCTGTAGTGTGTTATAGATGTCTGTTAGGGGTTCTATACCCTCACAAATTTGTTGTGGATGATTTGTGTGTGTTCCACTGTCTGTGTAGGGAGCAATGCATTTTAGGCTACTCAAACTCAGTATATTAGGCAAGCCTGCTGTTTTCAGCCAATGTGATATACAAATTTGGGGAAGGAGTACTCCAGTAATCAGTATGGGGCATACTCTAACTGCATAGTGCTGTAGTGTAATAAACTGGTTAGGTAGGGGCTCTACTCCTGGACATGACAGGTGTTTGTGTGTATGTGTGTGTTTGTACCCCGAATCCTGTGGGTGTGCGTGTGTGACACCTGGGCCCAATGTGTAGTGGGTTTTGCAAATTTCTTATATGGTGGCCCTAGTACATATCACAATGTCCACTGTTCAGGGATAACAGCTGTGAAATAGCTGAAAGGCTGGGGTGCATATCCACACCCATACATGTGACATCAAGGCCAGGAAATCACAGTTAGCAACCCCAATATTACCCCGAGCACACTCTCAACCCATGTCTCATACATACACACATGCCGAGGCAACAGTCAATATGTGTGAAGCTCACTGCATACTGGCGACTGATAGTAACTATGGTGTGAATGCAATGGCCTACAGAATCCATGGCACCCTGTCCATCAGTATGATAGGCAAATAATTGAAGACAGTGTGCCTTCAGTATGTTTCCCACTGGACATCTGCAACAACTGTGGTTCCATCAAATGTGATCCACAAAGGACATACCATGCCTTACACACATGCCCTGTATGAACAGATGCCACTGACACCAGGGAATACCTGCAGCATGCTATCAATGTAGGTGCAGAGTTAACCTGCTGTCCATTACCTGGCCCTGCCATATGAGGGCGGGACTGTCACATCTGATGACAACATTCTGTGTACACAACATAGGCCAGACAAATCAAGTGCACTTCGACATGCCACTGTACATGAATGTGGGACATGTGCACATCCCAAACACCGTTCATGTCATGATGTATAGAACACATACATGGCAAGCATTGTACAGCACTGCCCACGCACAATAGTAACCCAGGTGACAGGATGGTGAATACTATATCCACCTGTGTGGACCATTTCGGACACTACACCCCTAAGCCATAATGCAGACCATTCTCATGTGGCCTGATGCCAAGGTATACCCCTCACCTAGCCTTGTACAGCCATCTGGCACCATCAACCACTACACACCCATGAGTCAATGCACACATGCACGCCGGTACTAGCACCATGTGTGTGTGTGTGTGTGTGTGTGTGTGTGTGTGTGTGTGTGTGTGTGTGTGTGTGTGTGGTGTATGATGCTTCTGATCACATTCACACCCAGTACCACCCCCATTGGCATACTGAAGCATGCTCTCTAATATCAGACACTATCACATATCCTTTGACCATAGAACCCCAGGATAACCCCTATGGGCCAATTGATACCTATGCATTATTGTATTGTGGCAATGTAACTGGTTAGGAAGTATATTCATTACCCTGCCAAGTGTGGCAATGTGTACGAGTCCCTTAGGGGGGTGTGGCTGTGTTGACGCTAACACCTGTTCATGTGGACAGGCTTATGTGCTACACCTACTGTATCTCAACAGTGTTTCAGATGTCATTCAACAGCACATATATGTCTGGACAGCTCACCAACACGTAAGCTATGTGGCACATGCAATAACTGCATACACATGTGATAGCTATGCATAGTCAGTCAGGTGTTTGAAGCCCAATACTGGTAGGTGTGTGACATAAACATGCTTAGGTTTTACTCACCCACACCTTCCCTGACATACTTTGTCTCTGTCTATCCCTCTCACACCCTGTCTGGTGGATGTGGGATGTACACCTGCTTTGCTAGGCAGCAGCTTGTGTTTTGTAAGTGATGGTCATGATCAGCTGATGACCTCTGCACCAATTGCGGTCCTCCTGTAGCTGAGTGCATGTGAAACAGCTGTGGTAACATTCCCATAGCGAATTACATTGAAACACACTCCAATATCTAGGAACATGATGTTGGTGTTGCCTCTTTACATCCACTGTGGGCAAGAACTAGATCTGTTGTTTGGTGAACAGCATCTCAGATGGATTAGGGATTTACCTCTAACAACTTACACTGTGGAAACAGGTCAACACATAGGAGGGGGATGTGCCTGACCTGAATACAAACTGTAAGTGCTGCTATACTGCATGTGGAGTAATGTTGGTTTAACAGTGTGTGTGTGGATATGACTGTCCTACATGTTATAATACCTGCCATGTCAGTTCTATGTTTATGAGGAATACGCATCTGCAGGGTCATCAGCAGACTGGGAAGTGTGTTGTGCCTATGGTGTCATGTGTTACCCACAGAACTGTAGAAGGTAGTGTGAAGATTGCAGTCTGTAGAGGGTGAAAGCCGTGACAGTTACTGATTTCATATCCCTCACAGGACACATGTTGCAACAAACCTTGTTACATCAGTGCATGTATGAGGTTATCACAGCAACATGTCAATATTGGCCCTGTGTACGTGCTTCCACAACTGCCACAACTCTGTCAACCTTTGTACATATGTCGTGCATTAAGAGGTGCATAGGTGCTGTACACCATCATTAGTGTCATCATATCTGATAGCAAGCCAGTGAGATATCAGACTGCTACACATGTTATGCACAGTACGGGTAATATTTAACGACATTACCAGGACAGTCCATGGTCATGTGTACAGTACTGAGGTATGTGTAACTATGGTGAATGTAGACAGTGTGTGTATTGTTAACATGTTCATTAGCCTGTGTACAAACTGTGGTAGATGTCATTGTTATAGGTCCCATCTTATCTGATGTTACATGCTGCTCCACTGTATGTTACCGCATTGGTTTACATGTTTGTAGGACCATACACACATGTCCCATACCACAGACAGACAGCAGACCACACCGTGTGGTTAGTCTGTGAGTGGCACATATGAGGATGGTGTTGAACAGATAGTCCATATACTGTACTTTTATGCTAGCTTACCATATGTGGCTGTGGCTGTGCTCACATTGGATGTGGTTATGCACCTACACACAGGTGTATCTTACCCTGCGGTGTGACATGCCTGCAAAGCCTGCTATATATGCAGGTACATGTGCATTCCCCCATAGGAGATGTTGGCCAGTGTTGAGTCAGTCTGCCTGTAGCCTGCACAGTGCATTGTTACATGTCTAGCAGCTTAGTGTACTTATCCAGTGAGATGTCATGTGGAGATACTTGCTGGATGTACTGCTGACAGGTCTCCCTTAACAGTCATGTATGTCAGACAGAGCAGTGGGATGTTGTACAGATGTATGTCAATATCTAGTGGGTAGTATGTGGCCATGGCACCCCTGTACCAGCAGTTATTATGTGTCAGGCCAGGCAGGGGTGTGTGAATTCATAACCTATGGTAGCATATGTATACCAGTCGTTATGTGTTATACCCATCTACATGGCTGTTAACATCCATATTGTCATGCATGGTACACATGTTTAGCACTAAGGGGTTCTGTGTATACCTCTGAACTGTAAAGAGTGTTTCAGAATGTCCAGATATATTGGCCAATATCTGTGCTGCAATCCATGGGGGCATTACATGCTAGCAGTAGTACTTTACCAGGATGTCCTTAGGATGTCTGTCAGTAGCCAATTGCACACATATGGAAAGCAGATGTGACCTCCCACACACAACATGTTTGTGAAGACAATCCCACTTACAGTAGCAATAGTCTACCAATATACCTGCTATACATACCTGTCATCTACTTGCACTGCAATGTTTGGACTATAGGGGCTGGGGTATGTCTAACTCTCCATGTCCAGGACATATGGTGACAACATCGGTACATATAATCATCCAGATATATATATATATATATATATATATATATATATATATATATATATATAATTACACATATACATATCAACAGACATAGATGGGTATGTATATGAACATAGATATACATATACACATCCAGATATATACATATACAGAGCAATATATGTCTACACATATACAGATAGTGATACATATGCACATATACGTATGGATATCTACAGATATATCAACAGTAGAAGGAATATCGGTATAGATATGTATGCACATATAGTCATCTCTCTCTCTCTCTCTGTATATATATATATATATATATATATATATATATATATATATATACCAACATAACTAGGCATATCTGTACACATAGGATGTGCATACATATATAGCTATATACACATATATCTATATGTACATATATGTATACCTATATACACACATATGTATAGATATGTATACATATGTACATACGAAGAGGTGTACATATGGCCATATATATGTAGCATTATACAGATGTGTATACAGACATATGTATGTGTATACCTGTGTATGTACATGTAGACATCTATACACCTATATGTATACAACCATATACCTGTCATGAGTAAACATCATGGTTGCATATACCCTCCTACATGTATCCAACCGTATGCATCTGCTATGTGTACATTATGATAAAACAACATATGTGATGCAACAGTCATATTAATGACAAGGACTACACAATCTAGGACATAAAGGCAAGTGTTCAATACCACTCAATTTGGGTAATGACAGCTATATTGGTAACACAACAGCTTTCCCCACAGTGGTCATGGCGTAGTGGTCATGTGTTGTGACTTCAGTGTAAAGGGCCCTGAGTTCATGACCTGCAAGGGCTGCTCATTTTGTTGCTGTGCAGAACAAGGTCTGTTGGATACAGAGTGGTTAAGGCAGTGTTTGTGTAATGTAGGCCACACACATCAGTATCACAACATTGCTAGGTAGGGGTCTAGTCCCAGTGTCGGCAAGTAACAGTGTGTGTGTGTGTGTGTGTGTGTGTGTGTGTGTGTGTGTGTGTGTGTGTGTGTGTGTGTGTGTGTGTGTGTGTGTGGATGGGTCTACATCAGGTTGCAGGGTATACATGCCTCAGGATATACACACCTCAGCGGGCCACCTGTCCATGTGGCACAGGCAATACACAGTATAGTAACCTGTGAAATGTGTTCGACACTACCCCAGATATGTCACTGCCATGGTGTCAGCACAGTGACATACCCTGTTGTGCAATATGACCACAGACCATCCTCATGCTGACACATGTACACCTACAACACAATTGCATAATAGTTTAGAGACCACAACCAAGCAGTTTTACTAACCGCTAGATGGCATCATTGCTGGATGGCTACACTACCTGCCTAATATGCCTCACACTCTACACCCTACAACATGTTACACTGCAGGACTGTGGTACACTGGTGTACAGTCACCGTGTGCATCAGAACCATATCAGCCTGTCCCTGCATCGATGGTATGGATGACAGGGATGGGGCACAGGTATCATCATATGCAGAGGGTGTGGTGTTGGTCTGCCAGAGGCTGAGGGTGGGCTATACATTTGACACCATGTGTGTGGATGAGGGGTGTACTCTGGAAAGCTGGCTGAGGTGATGTGGTGTGTGTAGGTATGAAGTTACCCTAGGTGTGTTTGCATAGTGTGTGGGTATGCATGCACATAGTTCTGCCTTCTGGCTACCCTTCACAGGTGTTTATGAACAGCTACAGGCCATACCTGGCAGGGTCTGCAGTTCACTGCCTCCAGCCATGGACACGTGGACTGTGCCTGCCAGGTGTTCTACAGGCACATGCAGGTACAGGCGTTGAAGTGCTACTCTCACCTGCTGATGACATTTGTCTGCTGGTACCACATCCCTCCTGGGAATGGCCAGCACAATGTGCACGTGGCCTGCTGTGGTGTGGTGTGGACAGCACACCCCATGCACTGCCAGGGCTGCTACTGCCACTACAGGAGCCCCTTGGTGTCCTAGCATGCCCACATTGAGTGCCAGCTGTTTGTGTTGCTGGGCCACGTCCACGCGGGCGTCGCTGCATCCCCACAACATGTTGAAGCACGGTCACACCACGGCTGATGAGGGCCATCATCTCATGATGCTGTCTCTCTGCTTGCTCCTTAGAAGCACAGATGGCAGCCGCCACTTCACGGAGGTTGTCACCTATAGTCACAAGGGCAGCCCTCTGCAGCCTAAGGCCCTGTCTGGTTTAATGTTCAATATGTGCCTGTGCCACCATTACAGCCTGGAACATGCTTCTGCTGATTGCAGCTATGTTGCTTATGCCAGGGGCCCTACCATGAGCATCCTGGGACATCTGCCTATGTGGAAGCCTGCCGGACATCCAGATATGCCTGCTGTGACAGGACACAGTAGGCATGGTTACCACACTTTCCCATGCACTGCCACTGAACACCAGCTGTCCTTCTTCTATGGCGAGTGGTGCTGGGGTGCGTATAGGCACTGTAACTGTGTGCAGGGGTGGGGTGGCTAAAAGGGGGATGTCAAATGTGGGCACAGTGTTAGCCCCTGACAACCCCACCTGTGCCTCACCATTATCATCGTCATCATCATCGGTGTCTGTATGGATACCTACATCAGATTGGGTGCAGGAGGGACCCTGACCCACCTTGCCACTTGTGGGGGAAAACAATAACAGCACTTTAAAACCTGTACAGCATTGCTTAACAGTACACACACACACACACACACACACACACACACACACACACACACACACACACACACACACACACACACACACACACACACACACACACACACACACACACACACACACACACACACACACACACACACATCTCCATACTACCTACCTGTCCATGGCTTTACAGACAGCCCCACATATATGTCCATGTGTTACCCCATCCTGCATCACACTTGTTAACATACACACATTGCTACTACTCATTAACATCACAGTCCTCTAAATGCCCACACAAGCGGCCACAACACAAGGCCTGTTGCTACATTACCTGCCTGATCTGTGTGCAGTGGAGTAACATGCCCTCAATGCTGTCATTCAGTATGCACCTTCTGTATGGCTGGAATAATGTGCATGGCCCCTATATGTGTGGGCTACTATGTTGTACCCATAATAGCTCCCACTGGTGTGTCATGTGCATATAATGCTCAGTACATGCCGGATATGCTGCTCTAGTGGCCCATAATTTGTCAGCTGTAATATGTGGATACACTCCCTGGTGTTGACTATTACTTCCCCAATGCATCTGTAGAACTGCATATGTGGGCTGTAGGTGACCTCTCTGCTGACAGCAATATTAAGTGTGTACCTGGGGTCTACCTTCCCTCTGGATACCTGATCCAAGCTACAGGCCATAGTATACTATTTGCTGTCCTGTGAGTACATGACAGGTATTCCTGGTGTGCAATGTGGCACTCCATGTCCATGTACTGCACGGTCCCAAAGGGGGGTGCAGCCATATGAACACCCCACAATCACACATGTTCATACATGGCCATATACATAAACACACACACATGCACACACGCATCACACATGCATCTACCTCCCACCACTGCACCAGAGTGACCCTGCAGGCAAACTACCTAACCACCAGGATGCACACACACACACACACACACACACACACACACGCACACACGCACACACGCACACACGCACACACTCACACACGCACGCACACACACGCACACACACACATACAGGTGAGGTTGCACAATGCCGTACACACAGTCCTCCAATTACCCATCTGCCAACATGCAGAACATATGGTACAGAACAGCATGCAGTTCAGCTATAATCACAGCATGGTAGCAGCGGTATACATGTGTATGATGCATGTGCTGTGACTAGGTGATGCCCCTTCCACTGGATGCCTCTGCACCCAAGTACACATTATTGCTGTGCACCTGTTCTGCACCCTACCATGTACTGTGCACCACAACTCACAGGTGTTCAACCCATTGCAGAATGTGTAGTACCTTGTCAGTTGTGCCAGCTGTACCTCTCACAGCCCCTATGTGTTTCAGCAACACATACCTGGGATGATATGTGGACTGTTTTCATTGGTGAATCCCAGATGCCTGATTTACAGCTGTCAATATCAACCGACCATGTATGGCCACTGCAGAAATGCTTACATTGACAACCATCAGAGCATACCGTGGCTATGGGGGGTGTACACACCTTCATTGTTTTTACACACACATCTGTGATCTGGCATGGGACCACAGCACTGCAGATCTTAGCTGTACACACACCTGGTATGTAACATATGTCCTGTACATTCACATGCAGTGTCTACAGGTTGTGTTAGGTGTGCGGCTGCTAACCGCAATGCATATACATCATGTGGGGATATGTGTGCACACCCTTATCATGGTGGTTTATCATACCTCTTGTTGTGTGTACTACAGCAGTCACTACTCATGGCAAGGGTATACCAGCGTGGGCCTTCCGCAATTGCCAGTGTATGTTCAGCCTACTCTAAACATGTCCCCCTATTCTGCATGATTGCAAGGTCTACTCATGCACATCCCATGGTGTTCACACAATGCCGTCACTTTTGCAGTGCGGGTAGGGTTATGGCTGCCACAGGTCCTGGACCTGACTATATGCAGATAGAGCCATTCCTACCATCCTTAGGATCCCTGCTGCAGTGCACTGGTGTTTCATGCTGAGATCCCCATCTCAGCATTTATGCAGATGCATGACAGGTAAGCCCTACACATATGTGTCTGCTTGCAGTGTCCCATACACTGCACACCACTTGTTGCAGCTTAGACGCAGCTGATAATGTGGACTACTGTAATGCCATATGCCATAGTGTATCTCAGCAGTAGTTGGCATTGCTCTACAGGTATATACACTGGTGTTGCACTGTATATGGGTGTTGTCCAGAACATGTCGCTACTGTAGTCCATGTCTACCAACAGTATGTTACCCCCTGTGGACACATTCCGCAATGACATGATGTTAGTTGTCATGCAGGTGTGTGACATACCCTTTCAATACCCCATCATGTTCACCCCTGTGAGAGCATGCATTTCACAGGAACAATACATGCACATGTACAGCATACATTCAGGGTAGGTATGTTAGATGTGTGCATGGAATATAACATCACCATTACATGTCCGGTGTGTTGGCATGCATCTACATAAGACATACTCACCAGTTTCAGGCTGCTGCCTTGCTGTTACCCCAGACAGACCTACATAAGTGAGTGAGAAATGCAATGTCAGTGGCCACACCTGTGGCACTGCTACAGTCTAGATGCAGTACTACCATACATCAACCGTAAATTCACACAATACTATCACATTTGGACATCTGTTTATCACTACAATGCAGCAATACAATAACTGTATGACATATCAGATATGCATGATCTACCTGTACCACTGCAGATATTTACACAACAGTGGTCTACTGATGTGCCCTGTGTCCTTACCTGTATGCTCCTCGCCGTTGTGTGGGTGACACCTACCTCCATGAAGGGGTCCAGTGGTTTATGGTGTTCCGGATGGGCAGGTGCCAAGAGGCTAGCCAGGAGCTCCTCCATAAATGTCAAGGGGGATGGATGGCATGGCCCCCCCTGTGGCAAGGTGATCCCCCAGACTGCGGCAGCACACTGACGGGCATTGCAAAGCAGGTCACTGCAATGATGCTGGACTTGCTCATAACTGCGGTTATGCAGGCCGACATAATTGACCCTGTGGACGAGATCATTCCACAGGGCGATCCACTCCTGCTGTTCTTGTGCTGTCATGCCAAACAGGACCTGGTAGTGCAGAATCAGGTGGTTTATAATGACATCATTCTCCTCCATAGAATATGCCGGCAGCCTGATGTGTGCCATCGTGCCTGAAAAACATGAGGATAGGAACAGGCCTGAGTGACTCATATGGCAAGATTACCACAGTTCATAATACACATCTCTGTCATACCCCACAATATCAGTTTCAGCAGACTATACACGCAGCCCATTAGGTATGGCTACAGCTTAACTATCATTTCAATAGATTGTTTAGTATACCACACCTTCTGCTATGTGATTGTAGCCATGTCCCCTGTGTGGACAGTAATATTACTGGCCTGTTACAGACTATTCACTTGTATGCCATTGTCAGGGCTGCTGTGGTTACATATATGCCAGTGGTAAGGCTGCTCTGAGATTGCTGCACATCTGACAGTCTGTGTTATAGGGGGGTTCTATGCATGCGGTTGGACATGTACCAGGATTGTGTAGACTATTACTACCAACATATGTACTATGACAGTGACACAATAACATATATATGTTCCATTGGTCAGCTGATCCACCTCTCCACACCCATTTGACCAGGTTACTTGGCCACATCACATGCAAGTGCCAACCTGGGGCCTCCTTGTGTACTGTTACAGCAATACCATCAGGTGGAACCACCCAGGGGATATTGGCCCACCCCTCCTCAGGCACACACCAACATGTTCCTGTCCCCTGAGCTCAGGTCTTGGGTCTGTTCCATACCAGGCTCCACAGACACACGAGGGATGTGCTACATCAGTATGAGGCACCCAGTACACATTCACATGGCCAACCTGCTCCTCCTGCTCAGCCACCAGACCTGGCACCTTCAGGACATGGACTGCTGTTGTGAGTGGCATTTGGAGGGAGCCTTGTTCCCATTGTGCCCATATTGGGGACCATGGGGCATCTACATCATGGACCATCCACAGTGTTTACCCATCACATGTGTCACATACCACTCCTGTAGACTGTCCTCTATATCTACCAATCCTGACCACCTCCACATGTGTATCTGCCATAATTCCCCATATTCCCATTGCATACTTCACAGGCGGGAGCATTGTGGTGCTAGGATGGGACTAACATGTGACATACCCATCCATGGTGCACACACTGCCAGCTGTAGATATATGTCTGTATTGCTATGTGTGCTGCTGCCCCGCACATAGCACACATCACTGTGGTAGCAATATAGGGGACATGTTTTTCCATACATATCTGTTTGTGTGTGTGTTTTACAGATATAGACATTTGCATATTGGTATTTATCTATATGTGTGTGTAGATATATGTGACTTCATATATATGTGCACATATATATATATATATATATATATATATATATATATATATATATATATGTATATGTATATATATATATATATATATATATATATATATATATATATATATATATATATATATATCTACACATGAGTACATGTATATTTCTGAACATACATGCTGATATGCATTTATCCGTGGATATTAAATCTGTGACATATGTACACATATGCATACCTATATGTGGGGTACATTCAGACATCAGCTCCACAATCTCACGACACCTCCCTACACAGCTGCACTGTTCTGCCTTGCTACAATACAGACAGGTGCCACATATGGATACACCTTGACATTGGTGGGGTATATGTGGGACCTGTTTGCAGGTTACTCTATCACACACCTATGGCATTCCACCATGCTACATTACAGATTCACCTGGGTATCCTGCCAGTGGTGGTCCGTGGCTCCCACTTATCCATCATACTGGCATTACTTCCACCACGGCTATTGGCCATGTCATATGCATATTCCCCATTACACAACACACACTATGATGGCTTACATCCTGTCTGTCAGTGCTGACCTGCACAGTTAACAGCTATGTCCCTCTACCCACAGGGACAAATGCTATTGTCCATAGCAGTTGTTCAGTTGACCATCATCACAACAACACCTGTTGGCACATATAATGCATTCCACATCATCTATCACAGTACTATGGACCACATACTACATTTAATACATGTACATATACTTCACATACCTGTTGTAGGAAGTATGTAATACTGTCTGGCAGCTGCGTAGCTGGGTGTGTTTCCAGCTGTAAATGTTTTTTGTGTGTTTCTATTCCCATTTTTTTTCCTGCTTGCTTTCTCTATCATGTGACTGGATTGAGCTGTTTGGGATAAATTGCAGCCTGGCTTTAGTAGGTGATGCACTTGATTAGGTGTTGGCCTCTGCACCAATCAATGTCCTACAATTGCTAACTGTATGCAGCTTTCTGTGTAGCACTTCCAATTACCACTGTCATGGCAACCAGCTACTATAAATCACTACATCATGTGGGCTTGGTCCCTTTATCTTTCCTGTGTGATGGACATCCTTTCTGTGTGTGGGCATCAGTGTTACAGACAGCAGGTTCAGTACTTCATCCAGGGGAACCGGCACACTTAGGCCAGCTACATATTTGTAGGAGGTTCCAGAACTACAGACAGAGTGTGAGTAGAATTGTGTTATGCTTTGTGTAGTACTGGTGTTACAGGGTGTCTGTGTACATACTAGTTTACCTTGGAATGCAGTCTGTCTGCATAGCTCTCAACTGTGGGCCTATCCTGTTTGTGGCCAGAGGAGTGCCTATCATGTTTTGTCTGTCCACCACACAGGTCCTGTGTCAGATATGTCACTGACAGTGTGTGTGTACTGAGTACTGTCAGTACATGGCTTCATCCATTTATGTTTCTAACCTCAATTCCCTGGCTAAGAGTAAGTTGCAGACTATCCTGTAACACCAGCAACTTGCTTAGTGTATGGTAACAGTTTCCCACATATGGGAATGTGTTCCAGCCTCTGTCCTCCACCTACATACCATGCTTTGCACATATGACATGCTGTCAGGGGATGTTCTGTAGTGGGCTATGTGTCTATCACACTGCCAATCCTGCCATCAGCCCACTGCTGTTGTATCCCCCACACATACAGTGGTGCTGGGGCCATATATGTGTGGGCTACACCAAACAATGCATGTGTGCCCTTATGCACTCCAGAGGCTAGTGTATATAACAATAGTATATGGGCTTGTAGTATTGAGTCGGGGGGGGGGTGATGCACCATAACTGACCTAGGCTGTTACAAAATGTGGGTGTATCAGGGGTGAGCTGCCTTAAGGTATCTGCATGTACAGTACTGTATACATCACCTATATTTACATTACTCACATATATTGGATTAATGCAGGCCTAATGCCTCCTGCCATACAAGACTATTCTGTTTGTCAGTGTGCTTGTGATGGTGTCAGTTATGACTTGTTATGTAACAGTTACATCCTATTTGGTGAACTGAAGTCTTCAACACCTAGTGAGTTTGTACAAAGTATAGATGGAGGTTGCTGAACTATACACCTGTATTATATACTGTTGAAAGTTTGGTATCCTGTGGCCCTGTCTGTCTTTACTTTTGTACAATATGAAGGCATTGGCCTGGACAGCGACAGTTGTGAACCTTTCTAGACTGCTGTCTTAGTATCACTGTTTCACAGTTGCATTACTCTGTTTATATGGATGTCAGTGTCTGCACAGCTATATGACGTGGCATATAGAACTGTAATTGTACACAAATAAAGGTTTTCCATTTCTGCAAACCTGTGTGTGGTGTTTTTCCTATGACCTCTCTGTGGGTATATATTGCAGGCGATGATTGTAATTGTATTGGTGGCCCATGCAGTGTCCAGTTGTTCATGTGTGAACTGTAGGCATAGTGGCTGTTCCACATTATGTGCACCTTCTACATATGTATCTTACTGTACATATCTCTGCATTTGTGTGTGTAGTCACATGTATATATATATATATATATATATATATATATATATATATATATATATATATATCTTTATCTGCATATATGTGTCTGTGTATCTGTATCCTGGGAATGTTGATAGCTTCCATATTTTACATTTCCTATGGGAGCCACACTGTACTGCATTATATGTTACCAATACCAGCCTGAAATCATACAGATGGGTTGTAGTACTGTTTACATGTTGTGCACATGTCATGTCAGGTCCTGCTTATGGGATCTGTAACACTTTAGTGTATTGCAGGGCGAACGTGTTTGGCTGTGGTGGGGAGTGCGCCTATTCGTACTTGATGTATATTGTTTGGGGCATCTCAACCCCATTAATGGTGCATGTGGACATATTTGTATTTGTCAATCTACCATTGCTATCTACAGATGTGTGGCCATATATATATATATATATATATAT
Source organism: Protopterus annectens (assembly GCF_019279795.1). Lineage (NCBI taxonomy): Eukaryota > Metazoa > Chordata > Ceratodontiformes > Protopteridae > Protopterus > Protopterus annectens. The sequence continues at coordinate 1,310,557,475 of NC_056743.1, read as the reverse complement.
ATATATATATATATATATATATATATATATATATATATATATATATATATATATATATATATATATATATATATATATATATATATATATATATATATATATATATATATATATATATACATATATATATATGTATATATTTCTATAGATATAGATAGATATCTACATCTATTGATATGTTGTATCTGTTTAGATAGTGATATATTTACTCACACACATACATTTACATGTTGGAATACATTCTCTTTACTGTTGAATGACTGGGCTGGTTGATATGTTGTGAATACATCGGGGTTCTGTATATCTGACATGGCTTAGTGGTGAATCACTTTGTCTATGGTGTGTGGGGTTTTGTGTTTGAGCCTAGTAGAGGCTGTTTATTTTGTTGCTGGGCAGAACAAGGGCCATTGGATACAGAGTGGTTAAGGCACGTTTAGTCAGTTGTTAGCGGGTTTGCATAGAGGTAAGCACTGCTAACCTGCTGTTACATCTGCTTACAGGGTGTTAGCTTCAGATTTGCTTAACCAGTGTAGGCATTGTTTACTGCCACACAAACGGGCTTAAGGCCGCTTACTAGTGCTTACATATGCTTACTATTGCTTATTTGTGCTTAAACCTGCTTACTAGTGCCTTATTCATTCTGTCACTGATACTTCACATGTGCATTTCTTGCAGTACTCCAGTTCATAAATATATGTTATTTAGTGGGTTTTGCATCAAAACTATTGGTTATAACGTGCTTTGCCATGTAAAATAGACTGTGCTGCAGTGGGACTTGAACCGGGAATGTCCGCGCATTAGGCAGATGCTCTGCCCATTTTGCTATTGCTGTGCTACTTCATTTGCATATATCTTCCATAAATGCATACCCATGGTTCCTTCCCCCACCCCCCTGAGCTCCATGTACACAGCAACCATCCATTCTCCAGTTGCTAGCCCAGCCATACCACACCTCCACACATTGCCCTCTGTCCACGTCTTGGTACTCATCCAGTATACTGTCTCTACCCAAGCTTCTTCAGGCTCTTCATCCATTTAGTCCATGTACATATGAGCCTTGCCTTGTTCATCTTCCGAGACATGTGTAAACATTGGAGTGACTCACAATTTTTGGTTCGTCCTGTCAGGGACGGACCTGTTTTTGTGTCAAGATTAGACTTAGCTGGTCTACACTGTTTCTCCCACTGGTAGCATCCTACCAGGGGTTTGAGGAGCAGCGGTTTGGTCACACACCTGCCCAGACTCATCTCCCAGTTTTGCGGAACTGATATCCCAGGTTTGACATTCTGCTGCATGTGTATCTGCCATGGCTTAGTGGCAACTCACTTTGCCTATAGTGTGCAGGGTCCAGGGTTTGCAACTTGGGAGTGCAGATTATTTTGTTGCTGGGCAGGATGAGAGCTGTTGGATACAGAATGACTAATGCACTTTTAAGCAATTTTAAGCAGGTTTGCACTGGTTTGCACGAGGGTAAGCAATGGTAACCTCAGGTTACATCTTCTTACACTCAGCTTCTACATTGCTTAACCAGTATAGGCATTGCTTACCACCATGCAAACTGGCTTC
>NC_056743.1:1310538409-1310550909 GCF_019279795.1 Protopterus annectens | reverse complement strand
TATATTTCCATTTCATTTGCTTAACAAGACATTTGGTTGTTCAAAATGTTTGGTGGAGTAAGAATATGTCAACTTTCACAAGATGGTCATCTAAGTATGGCTTCTTACTGTTAAGCCAGCTAGTTCGCATTGATGTCCTGTTATTATCCTCATCTGATCTCCAAATTCCAAAAAAAAATGGCAAAACACAGATAAAGATAAAGCACTGAAAATTTTGGTTTAAGGGTGAAGCAGACCTCCCCTTTTAATTTAACACATTTTGTAAACATTTTTTATAAATGTTATACAGCATGTAATTTATATTGTGAACAGCTGGGGCTGCCTTTCCAGACTGTTGCCTTGTTCATAGTACATTTGGTTGTCTATGTCCTCCTGCAAGTATTATTACTGCCTGCTGGGCTGTATACATGAGGCGACCCACTCAGTAAGCAGGCAAAGGCAATTAACTCCAGAAACACACAGAAAAGATATTTGTAAGGCTTCTTTTTGGTACTATAGCATTGCATCCCTGTTCCAGAGTGACAGGAGTCATGCTGAAAAAAGACGCATTCACTTTTCAAATAATACTGTGGGCATAAAAAACTATTGCCAGAACTGACTTTACATTTCTTGATTGTGGAAGGTCTAAATTGTTGCTCACACACATTGACTCCTGGTTTGTTAGTCTCCAGATCAATGAGTAAAGTAGGAGTGACTGTATGTTGTGGGGGAGGGAGAAGTAACACAGGACAGCTAAAACAAAAAAGGCTCCTGGAGTAGTTATATTTTATAATAACATCAAGTACTATTCAGAGCAGTATAACATGACTACTATGTTTACATGTAGTGCCAAAACTCTTGCTGCCATATAGAATGTGTTGAGCAGGAGGAAGATGGAAAACACGACAGTTAATATGAGCATGTCTGTTAGAGCACTGTGATGTTTACAATATCTATGAACACATCTCTTAGAGTACTGTGATGTTTACAATATCTATGAACACATCTGTTAGAGTACTGTGATGTTTACAATATCTATGAACATGTCTCTTAAAGTACTGTAATGTTTACAATATCTACAAACATGTATAGCATTGTGATGTTTACAATATCTATGAACACATCTCTTAGAATACTGTAATGTTAAAAATACCTACAGACACGTCTCTTAGAGCACTGTGATGTTTACAATATCTGTGAACAGGCATCTTAGAGTACTGTGATGTTTACAATATCTATAGACAAATCTCTTAGAATACTGTAATGTTTACAATATCTACAAACATGTCTCTTAGAGTACTGTGATGTTTACAATATCTATGAATAGGTACCTTACAGTACTGTGATGTTTATGATATCTACAAACACATATATTAGAATACTGTAATGTTTACAATATCTACAAACACGTCTCTTAGAGTACTGTGATGTTTACAATATCTATGAACAGGTATCTTAGAGTACTGTGATGTTTACAATATCTACAGACAAATCACTTAGAATACTATAATGTTTACAATATCTACAAGCATGCCTCTTAGAGTACTGTGATGTTTACAATATCTTCATAGTTGCAGTCAAGAAGGGTCACCTGGAGTTTTGGATATGAATGTCTGGATTATCACTTCAACATGCCCAGGCAGCAGGGAGATGAGTGCATCAATGCTGCTTGATTTTACTGTTGTCAAAAATAGCAACAATTGGAATGAGAATAAGTTAACCAATAGCAGGTATAACAGTTGGAGGAAAGCCAAGAAGGCATTTATTTATTTCATTTATTTATTTATATTTGTTTACTGGGGTAGTGCACTGATATCAATGGACCATTTGCAGGCACAGCCTGAGAATCCTATTTTTAGGGTTAGTCTCTCTTTCTCTCTCTTTCTACATCTTAATCGGATAGTAATGTTTATACATTACAATAGGAAGATTCAGGTTTAAAATAGTAAAAAAAATAAAATGTCAGTTAAATATTTCTTGGTCATTAAATAACTGCAGTAAGGCAAAACAAGATCACATTTTCATCTCATGGAGATTCTGGCTACTTCATGTACTTTGTACATAAACTCTTCACAAACCAAGGCTATTTTGATTTGGTGTGCTCAGTTTCTTTTCAGACTAAAGAAAGGCACTTCTATAGCATCATGAATGTGGAAAACATGTCTTGTGTTCGGGATGTGACCTGTACTTCCTCCTCTTCTATCCTCGAGGTGCAGATGAAACATTTTGGGAAGGTAGCAGACTCAAACCTGGTGGAAAAGTCTTGTCCAGACTTATAGAAAATAAAACGATACATTTCTTTACTAGTTATGCTTTTCAGGTTCTCCAGTCGTTGCTCCTGTTTGATGGAGAAGAAAAAAAAATAAAGTTAAAAAGAAGACTGCTAGATGGAAGCTGGATTAAAAAGGATTCAACAGTATACTCTGCAGTCTTATTTTGAAAATAATTACTTTCCATATATTTGTAGAATAGTTATCAGTGTTTTATCCCACACAGCTTATATATTTCCCATCACAGAATTTTAAATAAAAAAAGAGTGGGAGGCTAGAATTTTTACTGTCAAACATTTACCCACTTATTTATGTTTGATTAGCACTAACTCTGGTGCCTGTACTATATCTTTTAGAATCCATCAAAAATCAGTTTGCTTTCAGAGGTAAATATATATACCAATGCATATGCCTATTGATGTGGGAGCCCTACATGTGGGACAACAACTGATGATGTGGGAGTCAGGATGTGGGACTGCAGTTAGTGAAGTGGGATCCCTACACCTGGGACTGCAGCCAATGACATAGAATTCCTATTCTTGGGACTGCAGCTGTTGATGTGGGAACTGTGTGTGAGCCCCACACCTGGGACTGCAACTGATGATATTAGCATTATACATTAAAGTTCTGCAGGCATAAAAGATGAACTAGTTCCCTCAATGATTCACCATTGACTTGCCACTGTGCATCACATTAAAGTAATCACATGAAACATAGGGTCTGTCAGTGAGGGATAAGACATAGGGCATTCAGCTTCTGGACTGTTCTGGTAACAGTGTGGTGGGTGATTGAGTGGCTTTAATAAACAGAGAAAGAATGCCTCCAATAAAGGGACATTCTAATTGGACTTGCTCATGACAAATGAATATATTTATTCTCCATCATTATAATGCTGTTCTTATTGCTTATCACCTTAAGAGATATAGACTAACCCCCGGGTTTACGAAGCCTGGTAGAGTGTGCAGGATTAGTCTAAGAGCTATTTTCGGCAATATAGCTGATGTGCGATCCAGGAACGAGCTCCTGGGACATGCACATAAGCTCCTAGACTAATCCTGCACAGACCGAGCTCCTGTATGCAAATTACCCTCATTTGCAGGTGAAAACCATGCAAATAAGGGTAATTTGTGATCCAGGAAGCCGGCAGCTGTCAGTACAGGGTGAGTACAGTCTGCAGAAATGTACTCGGTTAGTAACCAAGTAAATTTCTGCAAACTACAAAATGGAGCTATGACAACTCCAAATAAAGGCTGTATATTATTGAGGAATCATGTCAATGGCCAAGCAGAAGGCCACTGGCATTGCAAACTGTTTAAAAAATAAAAAAAAATAACTTAATTTTTTTTTGCCGATCTCGGCTGTTTAAGCATAGGGCAGTGGCGCGCAACTGGGATTGGAGGGAAAATAATAAAATAAACCTAAAATAGGCATTCTAACTAAAAGCATATTCCGACATGCAAGTCAATGGCAGGCATAAGACAACCTGGCCAGTGAGTAATAGTTGCTAAGGGGGCAGCTTAGTGCGGGACATGTAACTATACATTAGCAGGCAATCCTATGCAAATGAGGGGAAGGTTAGTGAATCCCATATTTCCCCAGGGTGTGAGGCAGGTCCCAAGAGTGTAAGAGTATAAACAGATGGGTGCAACACTATATAGGTGATATCATGGGGGTGTGTGTCAGGCATACTGTAAGTGGATTGGAGCCCTGTGGCTCGAGAATTGCTCCTACCTTAGCACAGCTAAGCTAGGGGTGTGTCTAAACCTGCCTAGCACTCTTTACAAAGTGTAAGCAGGTGTGTGCACTGCACACCGGGTTTTACAGGAAGAAAAAGAAAGTTAAACCAGGAAATAGCAGCTCTGTGCACATTTGAGCACTCCTTTTGCACGGAGCGCACACAGGCTTAAACAGGGAGGCAATGGGAAGGGAAAACAGCAGTAGGAAGGTAATCAAGGAGAACTAGCTTAGCTGACAAATGAAATGTATCAGACTCAGCCAATTGCACAGGCAGCAGACCAGCCCAGCCCAGCACACCACTACAAATGATGCAAACACCTTTCCCCCTTGTTTTTCCCCAAAACTCTGCACCACTGGTGTATACCAATGGGGAAATTTTACAAAATGAAAGCAAGAGAAAAAATGTTAGGGGCTGATTTTGCTATCATAAACCAGCATGTGAAAGAGGCTGAGGGTGGTGAGGATGTGAATGCTGCTGGGCAACCCACAGTGAGGAGATGGAGAAGAGTGTACAGATCCAGGGTAACCTACCGAGGGCTACATGAGCTGGAGATAGTGGATTGCTATAGGGTGGACAGGGACCTCCTACAGCAAATTGTTGAGCTGTGCTGTCCACACCTCACACACAGAACTAACAGAGGGGAATCACTCCCAGTGGATACTAAGGTATGTGTAGGCCTGAGAATACTAGCTACAGGTACCTTCTAAAGGCCAACTGAGGATATGATGGGGATTTCACAGGCATCAGCATCCAGGGTACTCCACCAGTTCCTGGATGCCATATCAGCACATGTCGGTGAGCACTTATATTTCCCCATCACCCGTGAGGTGTTGGCCAGCAATATGCATCTCTTCCACCAAATAGCAGAATACCCTGAGGTAGTGGGTGCAACAGACTGCACGCACATATGTATCAGAGCACCACCTGGTAAGTGGGGTAGGGTCTACATCAACTGCAAGGGCTTCCCCTCCATCAACTACCAGGTTGTGTGCAATTCCTAGGGCATAATAATGAATGTGTGTGCTGACTGCCCTGGACACTACCACGATCCCCACATCTGGCATCTGACGCAGTTGTACCAGACATTTGCCAATGGGTACATCCCACACGGTCACCTAGTGAGGGATGCTGGATATGCACTGGAGCCATGGCTGATGACACCCATCAGAAATGCACACACACCCGAGCAAGAACTCCATAATGAGGCACACGCACAAACACGAATCATAATAGAGCATGTGTTTGGGATGCTCAAGTCATGGTTTCAGTGCCTGGACACATCTGGTGGAGCCTTGCAGTACTCACCAACTACATGTACCCAAATTGTCCTTGTATGTGCCATGCTACACAATATGATCCTGCAGAAACAATTGCAGCAGGAGCAGCATGGGGCAGGGCCACACAGCCCCCCACAATTGCCAAGGCATGCACAGGCACAGAGTGATTCAGAGGAGGAACAATTTGAGCCTGCCCCAGTAGGCAGAAGAAGGTGTGCCCAGTATGCCCTGGCCTTGGCAAAGAGGCAATGCATAGCACATGCACTGACAGAGTAGGGACCTAGGGAATGGTGCATCTCTCTGACTCACACATAGTGTAAAAGGGATGCCAAACATGACACTACCTGTGCTTAACCATGTACAGGGAGTGTACTATGCCCATCCAACATAGGCAGCCCTGCAGCACCACCCTCAATACTAGGACACCCACAAGGTAAGTGACTCACACATGCCAGTTGGGGGGATCACAAACCCAACAACAGTTACAGCCAGCAGGATAGGTGTAAACAAACACAAACAAATGCTGCACTATGGCATCTGAATGAGCCCTATGGGTAACTCCACCCCTCAGGCCTACACAGACGGATTACAGCAGGCCAGGCAAATGGATATAAGTTGTGAAGGCTAGGAAGTCAGAAACTAATATGTAGGTAATTAAAGCTAAGATCTGTAGTACACTGGTATGCCTCTAGCCAGCACGATAGGTAAGACTACAGACTGAAATGGAGTACTCGACATACCAGTACAGTCCTAGCAAATGTGTACAAGTGTCAGGTGTGCCCCTCATCCTATGTACACTTATAGTAACAGTCAGGTGTGCCCCCCACTCCTGTGTTGAAATGTAGAAACAGTCAGGTGTCCTCCCCCGCTATGCAGATATGTAGTAACAGTCAATGCCAAATGACCGATGGATACCCTGCAGACACAGCATGCTACCTGCCAGTGTACAACACAAAGGTCAGCACCACAGTACTAACTACCTGGACTTGATCCACACATGCAATACAGATGCTCATACTGGGCATGCTCACACACTTAAACATACAAAGGCCATGTCTGCAAACACCAGTGAACCAGACATATCTGACAGTCGCAGTTCTTAGTGCAGACACAAGTCAGTATGCACCACTCCTGCCTTGCATGCACAGTGGATAGGAATACAGACATATATGTAAGGACAACACACTATAATAAGCCAAAGGTAGATGGACATAGATGTGTGGAAGAAGGTGACCATGACAAGGTGCCATCTGGGCCTGTTCCAGCCAGCACACAGCCAAAGGGCCCCAAACACATGAGGTGCAGATGTCACTCAGTGCAGATACTAGACACCAGTATCTGTCGGCATGACAGACTATGTTGTGCATGTGCCAGCTGTGCAACATGACTGTACAAGGAAGTAGTCATCTAGTAGCTATATAAACGTACCTGTGACATATGACCCCATGTGTGCTAGCATGTGGCATATCAACCCCTACATGAATGGGTTATGTCCCATGCACACACCGCCCTCCCCACAACAGTATTATGACAAGCCTGCCAAGGTCATCCAATGTTAAATACACCTTTGGGAGAAGTATAGCTCAGTAATCTCCATGGCGTGTCCCATAACTGCTTACTGCTATAATGTGTTAAAGTAGTTAGATAAATGTTCTAACCCCAGACCTGGCAACTGTGTGTGTCGGACTGAGTAGAAAGCAATGCGTTTTAGGCTACTCACACTCCATACAATTCATATACTCACCTTTGGCAAGGCTACTGATGTCACTCACCTAGAAATACACCTCTGAGAAATGTATTGCCCAGCAACTTCCGTAGTGCATCCTGTAACTGCGTACTGCTGTAGTGTGATAAAATAGGTAGGTGTTCTAACCCCCAACCTGGCAACTGTGTGTATTTGTGTTTGTGTGTCTGGCTGAGTCGAGAGCTACCCCCACTCCGTACAATTTATATACTGAACTTTGGCAAGGCTGCTGATGTCACTCACCTAGAAATACACCTTTGGCAAAATCATAGCCCAGTAATCTCCGTAGAGTGTCCTGTAACTATATACTGCTGTAGTGTGACAAACTTGTTAGGTAGGTGTTCTAACCCCAGACCTAGCAACTGTGTTTGTCTGACTGAGTAGAAAGCAATGCTTTTTAGGCTACCCACACCCCGTACAATTCATATACTCAACTTTGGCAAGACTGCTGATGTCACTCACCTAGAAATACGCCTCTGGGAAAGTCATAGCCCAATAATCTCTGTAGCATGTCCTGTAACTGTGTACTGCTGTAGTGTGATAAAGTAGTTAAGTAGGTGTTCTAACCCCAGACCTGGCAACTATGTGTGTGTCTGATTGGGTCAAGCGCAATGGTTTTTATGCTACTCACACTTCGTACAATTCATATACTCAACTTTGGCAAGGCTGCTTATGTCACTCACCTAGAAATATACCTCTGGGGAAATCATGACTCGGTATTCTCCGTAACGTGTCCTGTAACTGCGTACTGCTCTAGTGTGGTAGGTGTTCTAATCCCAGACCTGACAACTGTGTGTTTGTGTATGAATCTGTGTGTGTCTGAGTAGAGAGCAATGCTTTTTGGGCTACTCACACTCCTTAGAATTCATGTACTCAACTTTGGCAAGGCTGCTGATGTCACCCACCTAAAAATACACCTCTAGGAAGGTTGTAGCTCAGTAATCATTGTAGTGTGTCTTGTAACTACGTACTGCTGTAGTGTGATTTAGAACTGTGGTATGGTTCCATCACCATCCATGGCAGTTCTGGATGTTTTGTGTGTGTTTCAATGTCTGTGTATGGAGCAATGCATTATAGGCTACTCACTTGCAGTACATTTCAAATGCCCTAATTTGGCAATCCTGCTGATGTCATTCATTGTAAAATACAACTTTGGGAAGAAAGTTCTTTAGTAATCCCTGTGGTGTGACCTATAACTGCTCCATGCTGTAGTGTGATATAGGCCTTGGTCAGGGGTTCAGTACCCACACGTGCCAGTTGTCAATGTTTTGTGTGTGTCTCACTGTCTGTGTGGAGCAATGCATTTTAGGCTAGTCACTCGCAGTACAGTTGAAATGCCCTACTTTGGTAATCCTGCTGATGTTATTCATTGTGGAATACACCTTTGGGGAAAAAAGTACTCCAGTGATGTCTGTGGCGTGTACCAAAACTGCGTACTGCTGTAGTGTAATGAACTAGTTAGGTAGGAGTTCTACTAACAGACATGGCAGGTGTGTGTGTGTGACTTGTGTCCTGCGTAGAGGTGGTTGTGAGTGTGTGACACCTGTGGGCAATGTGGAGGTGGTTTTGCTTATTTCTTTTATGGTGGCCCTACTATGTATCACAATGTCAACCATACAGGGATAACAGATGTAAATAAGCTGAGAGGCTGGGGTGCAAAGCCATACCCATACATGTGACATCAAGGCCAGCCAATCACAGTTAGCAACCCCACTATTACCTGGAACACACACTCAACCCATTTGTCATATGCACACACATGCCGAGGCAACAGCCAATATGTGGGTAGTACACTGCATATTGGCCACTGATAGTAACTATGCAGTGATAGCAGTGGGCTACAGAGGGCATGTCACCCTGCCCATCTGTCCAATATGCACGTACATGCAGACAATCCACCTCCACCATATTCCCCAATGGACACCTGCACCACCTGTGCTGCCTTCACATGTGACAAACAACGGACTTACCATTCCTGATAACATGCCCTGTATGGACCGATTACACTGACATCATGGAATGCTGTTAGCATGCTATCAATGTAGGTGCAGCATACACCTGCTGCCCATTACCAGCTCCTGCCACAGGTAGGCAAGACTGGCACATCTGATGATAATCTGTGTTCACAACATGGACCAGACACCCCAGATACAGTTCCACATGTCACTGTACATGCTTGTGGGAGGTGTGCACATCCCAGACACCATCCATGTCATGGACTAAGGAATACATACATGGCATGTGATGTACAGCATTGGCCACACACAATAGTTACCCAAGTGACTGAATGGGGAATGCAATACCCACCTGTGTGGGCAAATGCAGAAACTATAGGCCTGAGCCACAATGCAGACCATTGTCATGTGGCCTGATGCCAAAGTATACCCATCGCCTACCCTTGTACAGCCTGCTGGCACAGTTGACCACCACACACCTGTGCAGACATGCACCCATGCATGTCAAAATTGGCACCCTGTGTGTTCATGTGTGTGTTGTATGGTGTGTATGTCTACATCCACACTCACTACAACCCCCCAGGGTGTACTGAAGCATGTTGTCTGAAACCTCCTCATACTCTTTGCCCATACAACCTCCGTATGACCCATGTGGTGCATGTGATACCTGCACACTGATGTGTTCTGGCAATCCCACTAATGATGAGTTGCACTCCAGGCCCTGCCAAATGTGTCAATGTGTGTGCGTCCCTGTGTGAGTGTGCCTGTGTTGATGCTAGCACCTGTTCATGCAGACAATCACGTGTACGTCACCTACCGTATATCTACCGTATCCCTGTTGCAGATGTCACTCACCATCACATATATGTTCTGAGTGCTCCACAGCAGGTAACCCATGTGGCGCATCCAATAAGTGCATAGAACTGTGATAGCACTACATAGTTGTCAGAGGTTTGATACCCTGGGCTGGTAGGTGTGTGACACAGACATGCTTCAGTTTTACTCTCCCACCCCTCCCTGACATGTATTTGCTTCTGTCTGCCTCAGCCACTCTCTCTCTGGTGGATGTGGAGACCAACACCTAACTTGTTTAGGCCGCAGCATGTGCATTTTAAGTGATGCTCATGATCAGCTGATGGTCTCTGCACGAATTGCAGCCCTGAATGAATTGCAGCCCTCCCCTAGCTGATTGCATGTGGAACAGCTTTGATAACATTTCCATAGCCAATTGCATGGAAACACACTCCAATACCTAGGAACATCATGGTGGTGTTGGTCCTTTTCGGTCACTGTGAGCAGGAACTAGATCTCTGTTGTTTGGCAAACAGCATCTTAGATGGATTGGGGATTTACCTCTAACAACATACACTGTGGAAAGAGGGCAACAAACAGGAAAGGGATGTGCCTGACCTAACTACAGACTGTAAGTGCTGCTATACTGCATTTGGAGTAATGTTGGTTTAACAGTGTTTGTCTGGATATGCGTATCGTACATGTCACAATACCTGCCATGTCAGTTCCATGTATATGAGGAATCTCCATCTGCAGGGTCATCTGCAGACTGGGCAGTGTTGTGCCTTTGGTTTCATGTGTTAGCCACAGTGCATCTATCTGTGGAATGCAGAAGGTAGTGTGAGGATTGCAGTCTGTAGATGCTGAAGGCCGTATACAGTTACTGACTTCATATCCCTCATAGGACATATGTTGCAACAAACCCCATTACAATGGAAACTTTATGAGGTTATCACAGCAACATGTCTATACTGGCCCTGTGTATGTGCTGTCAGGCACACCTCTGTCAACCTTTGTACATATGTCGTGCATGAAGTGGTGCATATGTGCTGTACACCATAAATAGTGTCATCATATTTGATAACAAGCCAGTGATATATCAGATTGCTACATGTCATGTACAGTAGGGGTTATATTTATTGACATAAACTTGGCATTCTGTGGATGTTTGTAAGTACTGAGGTCTGTGTAGTGATGGTGAATGTCGGCAGTGTGTGTATTGTTAATATGTACTTTAGCCTGTGTAAAGACTGTGTTAGATGTCATTGTTCTAGCTCCCCTTCTATCAGATGTTACATGCTGCCCACTGTATGGTACCGTTTTGACATACATGTTTGTAGAGCCATACACACACATGTCCCATACTACAGACAGCCATCAGACTAAACTGTGTAGCAGCCCAGTATATGTAGGGTAATTCTGTGAGTGGCACATATGAGGATGGTATAGAACAGATAGTCCATATACTGTAATATTATGCTAGCTTTCCATATGTGGCTGTGGCTGTGTTCACATTGGTTGTGGTGATGCATTGTCACACAGGTGTATCTTACCCTGTGCTGTGACATGGCTGTTGAGCCTGCTATATATATGCAGGTATATGTGCAGTCCCCCATACGAGATGCAAGCCAGTGTTGAGCCAGTCTGCCTGCAGCCTGCACAGTGCATTGTTACATGCCAAGCAGCTTAGTGTACTTAACCAGTGAGATGTCATATGCAGATACTTGCCAGATGTACTGCTGCCGAGCCTCCCTTAAAAGACATGTATGTCAGACAAAGCAGTGGGATGCTGTACAGATGTATGTCAATATCTAGTGGGTAGTATGTGTCTATGGCACCCCCTGTACCAGTAGTGATTATGTGTCAAGGCAGACAGGAGTGTGTGAATCCAACACCTATGGTGTCAAATGTATACTAGTTGTTATGTGTTATACCCATCTACATGGTTGTCTACATCCATATTGTCAGGCCTGGTACACATGTTGTGCACTAAAGGTTTGTGTGTACAGGGTGTGTCCGAAGTTCCACATATAGTGGCCAATATCTCTGCTGCACTCCACAGGGGCATTGCATGCTAATGGCGGTACTTTACAATGATTTCCTTAGGATGTCTGTCAGTAGCCAATGGCACACGTTATAAGCAGATGTCACCTTCCACACACATGTCTGTGAAGACAATCCCAATGACAGTAGCAATAGTCTAGTAATATACCTGCTATACATACCTGACATCCCCTTGCACTACAACGTTGGGACTATAGGGGCTGGGGTAGGTTTACACTCCATGTCCAGGACATATGGTGGAAATATATGTACATATACTTTTCCAGATAGCCATATATGTGTAATTACACATGTGTACTACTTCCAATTACCACTGTCATGTCAAAAACGCACTATAAATCCCTACAGTATGTGGGTGTGGTCCCTTTACATTCCCTGTGTGATGGACATCCTCCGTGTGTGTGCATCAGTGTTACAGACAGCAGGTAGCAATACCTCTTGCAGGGGAACCTGCACACTCAGAGCAGCCACATATTTGTAGGAGAATCAGGAACTATAGACAGACTGTGAGTAGGGCTGTGTTATACTTTGTGTAGTACTGGTATTACAGGGTGTGTGTACATACTAGTGTACCTTGGAATGCAGTCTGTCTGCACAGCTCACTACTGTGGGCCTATCCTGTTGCTGGACAGAGGTATGCCTATCATGTGTTGTCCATCCACCACACAGGTCTTGTGTCAG
>NC_056743.1:1310373409-1310533409 GCF_019279795.1 Protopterus annectens | reverse complement strand
GTGTGTGTGTGTGTGTGTGTGTGAGGGGGCTGAGTACTGTTATGGGCCAATGGTGATGTTGTGTGTGCAGGTATGTGGTTGCCCTAGGTTTGTTGTTTATGTGTGTGTGTCTGCATGCACACAGTTCCACCATGTGGCTGCCCTATACGGATATTTGTGAGACAGCTGCAGACTGTACCTGGTAGGGTTTGCAGTTCACCATCTCTGGCCATGGACACAGGACCTGTGCCTGGCAGGGATGCTACAGGCAGTATCAGGTACAAAGCCAGATCAGGTATTGTCCCCCGAGGTTGACAAATGTCCACTGGATCCAGGTCCCTCCTGGGACTGGCCAAGGCCACGTGCACATGGTCTGCTATGATGGTCTGTGGACAGCACCCCCTCACAGTACTGGGGCTGGTACTGCCACTGCAGGAGCAGCTGTGACTGGTGGGACATCCATGGCAACCTTCAGCTGCTGCTGTTGCTGGCAACATCCACATAGCCATCGCAACTGTCCTGCCCTGTCCTGACGCATGGACATGACATTGTGGATGAGATCCAATGTCTCATCCTACTGTCTATCCATGACCTCGGAGAAATTACGAATGGTGCCTGCTAGGTCATGGATGCTGTCAGTTACAGAGGTGTGATGAGCCCTCTGCGCTCTTAGACCCTGTCTGGTGTACCATTCCATTCATGCTTGTGCCTCCATGACAGCCTGGAACATGCAATGTGGTTGATATAGATGTGGCACATCTGCCAGGGCCATGATGACCAGCAGTGATCTGACGAGCACCCCTGAACATCTGCCTATGTGATACCCTGCCAGACATCTGGCTATGGCTTCTGTGTCCTGACAGACGTGCCATAGATACCACACTGTCCTGGTCAATGCCAACTGTAGACTGTTCCTCAGCTAAGAACAATGGTGATGAGGTATGTAGAGGCAGTGTGACTGTGCGCATGGATGGGGTGGATACATGTGGGATTTAAATTGGTGGCCCAGAGGCAGCCCCTGACAACCCTGCCTGTGCCTCAACACACCTATCCTCATGGTGACTGTCTGTATCAGTGACATCAGATTCCCTGCGGGAGGGACCCAGCCCCACCTTGCCACCTGTGAGCGGAAAACAGGGAACAGACTGTAAGACCTGTACATCACTGCTAAACAGTGCATACACTCACACACACACACACACACACACACACACACACACACACACACACACACACACACACACACACACATACACAGACATACACACATGCATTTGACAAACATGGCAACCCATACACTCCACCAGACAGCACCCCCATAACACACACAATAGCAGGTGATGGTGCAGTACAGTATCACACACAAACCTGTAATTATACACGTCAGCATGCAGGACATGTGGTGCTCAACTGTATGCAGTGCAACTGTAGTCTAGCCCTGTTACCAACGTTATACATGGCTGTGATGCATGGCTTCTGTTAGTAGGTGATGGCCCTCCCTCTGGAACACACTGCACCCATGTCCACAGCATTGCTGTGCATCTGTTCAGCACCCTGGCATGTACTGTGCACCATACCTCACAGGTGTACACACCATTGCAGGATGTGTATCTGTGCGTAAGTTATGTTTCCGCTGCTGCTCACAGCCTCTGTGTGTTTCTGGATTATATGTGGACACGTGTTTAGTGAATGCCTTATGTGTATTCACAGATGTCATCATCAGTGTTGCATGTATGAGTGATAGAATGCCATTAGACTGACCACAGGCACATTGTACTGCACTTATGGTGAGTGTAGGGACCATTATTGAGCCCTGGCTATTGTTGCCTGTGGTACACATAGGTTCATAGGCGAGTACTGGTCTATTGGTCCTGCAGCCTACATAAGCCTAGCCACAGGGGTTCCCAGCCATGCAACACCCAATAATGTTATTCCCCTGTCCCCTGTCATGCTGTGGCACAGATGAAATACCCTGGGTGAATTCCCCATTTCCCATCCAGTTGTCAAGTGTTTTTGTAAAGGGGTCCAATGAGTAGCATTGCCTGACATGAATGGGTAGTCCGTTCCAGAGTGTGGAAATTCCCCAGGACAGTGCCCTATACCTCCAGTATGCTCTGTGTAATGTGTTGACGAGGTTTAGGTCCCTAGAGTGTGTGTTTGCAGAGGGAGTGGGATTTCTTTATGTGTAGCATGTTCAACTACTCTGTGTATGACATAGCTGGGTATGTTAGGCAGATGTCAGCTGTGCCTGGGTAATGTGCACTGGAGTGTAGCCACAGCTGTCTGAGATGGTCTGTGTATTGCATGTGTTTGAGTCTGACAATCCCATTAGTGAGATGTGTGCTCTGTCAGTGAATATGTACAGCATGCATTATGGGTAGGTGTGTTAGATGTGTACATGGCCTACACCTTCTCTATGACATGCACAGTGAATTGCCAAGCATAACCTTAAACCATACTCACCAGCATCTGGCCGCTGCCTTGCTGGTATCCCAGAGGTACCTACATTGAGATAAGATAGAGTTGATGTCAGTGGCCATAGCTGTGGCATTGCTACAGGGTGACTGCAATATTACAGTAAAACAACAGCTGAAGTCCACAGTACTACAGATTATGCATAACTGCTTATCAGTACTACACAGCAACAGACTCCATATCTCACATATGCATGATCTACTTGTGCAGATGCATGCACAACAGTAGTCTACTGATATGCCCTGGAACTTTACCTGCATGCTACATGTCTGGTGTGTGGGTAGCACCCACCTCCATGACTGTATATGTATGTAGCTCTTGTGGGCAGGCAGGTGCTACCAGGCTCATGAGCAGCTCCTCCACTCTGGTGAGGGGGAGATGGATGTTATGCTCCCCCCTGTTGCAAGGTGGTCAAGCCACACGGCAGCGGCATGGTGACCTGTGAGGGGAATGATGGGGCAGGTCACTACAGTGATGGCAGACCTGCTCATATGTTCGGCTGTGCATCCCCACTTCATTCACCCTGTGGACCACATCGTTCTACATGGCTGTCTGCTCATGCTGGTCCTGGCTTGTTCTTGATTACAGCAGCTGGTAGTTCTGGATGATGCTGGTGAATATTATGTCATCGTCAGTGGCACTGTAGGTGGGATTCTTTGGGTGTGCCATACTCCCTGAAAGACATAAAGATGGAAATATGTCTGAGCAACTCATATGGCACGTTTACCATAATACAATACACATATCAGTCTCCTGCCACCATATCCGCTCCAACTTAATGTTCACACAATGCAAGTGGTATGTCTCTGGTATATCTACCATTGGGACATACAGTGTATTGTACAACACTTTCTGCTATGTGTCTATAGACATGCTCCCTGTGGGGAGACTAGAGTTGCTGGGCTGTTACAGAGTATTTTACCTGCATGCCATTGTCACTGCCACTATGTTTCCACATATGCATGTGGTATGCTTGCTATGTGATTGCTGCACATCTGCTATTCTGTGTTATTGGGGATATCTATGCATGCTGTTGGACATGTTCTTGGATTGTCTGGACTATTACAACCCACATGTTCCATGATAGTTACACAACAGTATGTGTAGGTGTTATTTGCCAGCAGGAACACCACTCTCACCTAATGTGCACATGTTACCAGTCCACATCACATCCGCGACCCACCATGGAACCTCATTATCTACTGTTCCAGCACTACCTTCATGTGGAACCACCTCAGGGGATGGTATCCCCCCCATGGAGCACACACAGACATATGTCTGTCACCCAGTTAGGTCCAGGGTCTTGTGCATAGGGAGCTCCACAGAGACATGGAGTATGTGCTACATCACCTGGATGCATGCAGTACACAGACACAAGGTTCAACATGCATGTTCCTCCTTCTCATCCCAAAGCCCAGGCACCTTTATGACCATGTAGATGCTGTCATGACTGTCCATTGGTGGACACCATGTTCCCTTTGTTTCCATATGGGGGATCAATGGCCTCCACATTCAAAATGGAACTACCTATCCACAGTGTTTAACCACCACATGTGTCATATACCAGCCCTGTATGCTGTCTTGTCTGTCACCCAACCAAACCTGCATACCAATATGTGCCTAATACCCTTCACCAACATATATATCCCACCTTCTCAAACAATTGTGATGTGTTCCCAACATGGGTTACACACCACACTCCACACTCCATTTTGCAGCCATGTACTGGTGTGTAGATATGTTGTGTATTGATGTGTGATGTTTTCTCACACATGTCATGGCAGGGGACATGTACTGACATGTATATATATATATATATATATATATATATATATATATATATATATATTATACATATGTGCATATATGTGTAGATATCATTGTGTGTTGTTTATATACACACACACACACACACACACATATATATATATATATATATATATATATATGTATAACTGTCTGAGGATCTGTAGACATACACAGCTGTGAATATGTATCACACATATATGTATCTGTATGTGGGGTGCATACAAACATCTGGTCCACACTTTTGTAACTCTCTTTACTTCACAGCTGAACTGTTCTGCCTTGCTGCAACACAGACAGGTGTCACATGTGAACACAGACTAACATTAGGGGGTATATATGGTGACAGATTTTAGATAAGCATATTATACTGCTATGGCAGTTGGGCATGCTATGCTACACTTTAACATGACTGTCCTGCAGGTAGTGTGGTCTCACACCCATGTGTCTATCATGGCAATATTAATATCCCCACCAGCCATTGGCCGCAGTAATGTACAGAAAACAGATATCATGGGTCACATCTTTGCCATTCACTGCTGATCTGCACAGTTGATAGGTATGTCCCACTGCCCACAGGGATTGCCACTATTGTCCAGAGCAGTTGTTAAGCAGAACATCATTACAGTAACAATTACTGATGACACATATAAATCCTTTCACATTATACATCCTATTACTCTATGCCATATACTACATGCAAGTAAATACATATCTGTTTTTCACATACATTTTATGTTTTTCTACTGTAACACAACACTGAGCTTTGTTACCTTTATTAATGTTATTTTTTTTCTCTCACTCCCTCCCTCTCTCCCTCTCTCTCTCAGTCTCTCAAGTAGGGTGATTGAGCTGGTTTGAATAGATTGCAGCATGCTTTTGTTGGTACTGCACATGATCAGATGATGGCCTCTGCACCAGTCAGTGTCCACCAGTTGCTAATTGCATGCAGCCTGCTGTGTAGTACTTCAGATAGCCACTGTCATGGCAACCCTGTAATTTAAATTGCTGACTTCTGTGGGCGTTGTCCTTTCACCTTTCCAGTATGGATGACATCCTTCCTCTGTGTGGACATCAGTGTTACAGACAGCAGGTAGCAATACCTCTTACAGCAGAACCTGCAGACACAGGCCAAATACACATTTGGGTAAGGTTCCAGACCTACAGACAGCATAAGTAGTGTTGTTGTGTGTGTATATTGCTGGTCTTACAGGGTTTCTGTGTACATGGTACTTTTGCATGGAATGTTGTCTGCCTGCATATCTCTCAACTGTGGGCCTATCCATATGATACCAGGGGGATAGGCTGTTAGGTTTTGTCTGTGCACCACACAGGTATTGTCCCAGATATATCAGTGGCATTCTGTCTGAGTGATATCAGTGCATGGCTACATCCATTTGTATTTCAATGTCATATTCCTGCACAATGGTATGCTGCAACAAATCCTGTAACACTAGCAATTTTCAGGGTGCGTAACAGCAATAATGCAAATATGGCCCTTTGTTCTTGCCGCTGTCCTCCACATATATGCCAGTCTTTGACCTCCTGTGATACAGAAAGGGGTTATTAGATAATGGCCTATCATTATTTACCACTAGCATTACTGCTATCATCCCAGTCATGTCATGGACTCCGACGTCAACTGTTGGCCCAAGTCCATATATATGGGGCAACAGCTGGAGAACACATATGTACCCTTGTACATTCTAGAGGTAAATGTGTGGTACACGGTGTTCCTTGCCCTTGTACAGCCTTTTATGGGGGCAGGTTCAATACCATTAACATAGGCTATGACACCTTTTCAGGGATATAACTGTTAAGACAAGGGTCATTCAGTGTGATAGTGAGATGTTAGGTTAAGCAATGTTATGTACAAGATACTGTGACATTAACACAAGTGCTACTTTTCCTCCTAGGGCTTGACTACGGGGTGTAATTGGAGGCTGCTGAACTAAATCTGTAATTGTTGATTGTTACGTATCTTGAAGGCAAATCCTGTTTCTACTGTTTTACTAATTGAAGGTCTTGGCCTGGACAGCATAGTATAGTATATATCCACATTGCTTGCATCTACTGTTTTGTGTGGGCCTTGCATTCATCACTGATTACATATTTCAAACCTTTATGTGGTGTAAGTACTGACATACATTATTGTATAGTACACAAATAAAGGTTACCTGTGTATGCATACCTGTGTGTCATGTCATGTCCTTTGAATTGTGGGTGGGTATATGTTTAATGTCAGAATTCTCATTTGTGGGAATGGTTGCCACACTACACATTTCACAGGTGGCAGTTAAAGGGCTTGTGGCTGAGGGATATACTTTGCACTCAGTCTTCCACACTACTTCTACATATGTATGGCTACTAATACCTTTTACCTGTGTATATGTGTATGTACTTATATATATCTCATATAGCTATATATATATATATATGTATATGTATATATATATATATATATATATATATATATATATATATATATATATATATATATATATATATATATATATATATATACATACATATGTATGTATCTATATACAATTGTTGTTATATGATTATTTGTGAGTCATACATAAATATATATATATCTACATATAGCTGTCTATCATTTACAGATATATATCTGTCCATATGTCCATACATGTTCGGCTCATATTTTGGCCTGTACCTCATTCTGTTGGCAATTGACATGGATGATCGCAGCATTGAAGTCAGTAACTATTGCCGACACTTTTGTGTTTCAGACTTCATCTCCTTCTACATATGTGTTCTAATACATATAACTGTGTAACTAGCAACATTTTAAGTGTATTAGAGCATTAGTTGACATATATCCCTATTTGTACCCACAGTGTGGCATATTTTTTCCAGACTTCTTGCATTATCAGGTTGTGTGGTATGATATTAATACATTTCCTGTACTGTTGACTGTGCTGGATGATATGTTTGTAATAACATCAGGTTCTGTATATCTGCTATGGTTTAGTGGTCAATCACTTTGTGTATGGAGTGCAGAGTCCTGGGTTTAAGCCTTGGAGATGCAGTCTATTTTGTTGCTGGGCAGAATATGGCCCATTGGCTACATAGCGATTAAGGCACTTTTAAGCAGTTGTAAGTGGGTTTGCATGAGTTTGCATGATGGGAAGCACTGCCAAGCTCTGCTTATGTTTTCTTACAGTCAGTTAGCTTCAGAATTGCTCAACCTGTGTAGGCATAGCTTACCCCCGCACAAACCCACGCAAACCCACTTACTGCTGCTTAAAAGTGCTCACTGACGCTTACCCCCGTGCTAATTTCTTTAAAAGAAAAGAAAAAGGGGTTGATAGGAAAGTAGTAAAAAAAGGGGCACAGAGAGGGAAAGACAGTAGGGAAAATAGCTAGGCATGTACAGGAAGGGTATAGGAAAGGTCCATAGCTGCCCATTTCTTCTACAGCAACAGCTGTGCATATACACTAAATTTGCAGGTACATTTGGACCTTCAAACCCCTGGGAGAGGGGTGAGGACAACATATATTAATTGTGATGCCAATTAGACCAGATTACATGTGTCCAGTGGACACGTGTGGAAAATGGACAGCTATGTATGGGGTGAGATTTTTTTGTGGGAACAGATTTTCTTTTTTTTAGGTGAGAGTGGGATGTTGGGGAGGGGTAGTATGTATATTTGGGGAGGTAGGTTGAGTAGGTTAACAGACAAAACAAACAAGTCATATACAGGGCTGGTATATGACACATGTGGGGGGTAAATGCCTTGGATGGGGAGGGGTGTTTGAAAGTCGCAAGCCCATGAGCCCCCAACTGGAAACAGTGGGACTGAGGTCCCCACCCATGGGCAGTCACCACTGCACCTTCACGGCCCCAAAGGTGGCTGTGCTGGGGGCTGTGTAGGAGAGGCAGATTACTCTCTAATTGCTTCACTCGGCCCTCAAGCTGGTGTAGCTAGTCTCAAAACTCCAGATCAAGCTCCCTATGCACCACGGTTTGGACCTGTTGATGGGTGACAGGTTCCCCTTCGCACCCGCTCCGAGGGGGGTGAGCCCCATCCCCTGCAGCGGTTCCACCTGAAGGTGGCACAAGGCCCACGGAGGAGGAGGTCTCAGGCTGGACCCCAGATGTGCTGGTGCCCAGTGCCATGGCCAGCTGAGGTGGGTCAGGTGGGTCTGCTGGGACCCGCCTTCCTATACGAGCTATGTTGTCGCAGGTTTATGACAGATATGGGTTAGTAACAATCAACAGCATTCAGGATTAGTTATAACAGCATGCATAGGTATTCCCATTAACCCAAAACACAGGATTTAACACAGTTGCAGAGCAAGCAGAACACATGCATACATGGATCAACAGTGGCCATTACAAAAGCATGCAAGTTTCATTGATGGCAACAGGCCATCAATATGGGTGCATTTTGACATGGCACATACATAGAAATAAATGTGAATATTTATTAACTATTAGGGCATATGTCCCAACAAATGTTTGGAGTGTACATATACCAGTTGAGGAGTGTCATTGGGTTATTTTGCACATATGGTAGGGGTGAGAGAGAGAGTTCAATTAACACTTGTTCTTTTCACAACATTCTTAGTCACTGCATTGATCTTTCCCTTACATGTATTATTACACTATCCAATGGCCTTATATTGTACACTGGTATGTTTACTGATTATTATATACGTGACCTGTGTCTTACATACAGGCATGACAATATGCAGGTGTTAATGCAACATATGTTGAGAATTACTGTCATACACTTTTGGGTGAGGAGCTAGAATGACAGGTTTGTTTTCATATACATTCTATGACTATGTACACGTTTGACTATTAGTTATATGTCATTAACGGCTGCCTACATTTCTTGGATCATCACACTGATTTGTCAGGGGACGGGGTACCAGACTGATTATATGGGCCATTTATCTGGACATGCTGGCCAGATTGGAACAGTTGTGGGGTATGAATATGCATACAACTTTCAATTTGAACATTCTAGCAAATTCTGTTAATTTGTTGGGTGTAATTATGCATACAGCTTTCTATCTGAACATTGTAACAAAATCTGTACAGTTGTGGGGTATGATTATGCATACAACATAGTAGCACTCCCAGGATTCAAACCCCTGCTGTGTGTGACAAAAAATTATCGATAACATCATTGTACACTATGCTATTTGGGAACTGATGTAAAGCTTTCTACTGTTTTCTATCTAAGTCTCCCTCACGTGTACAATATGACTGACCTCTTGGCACTTCCAATATTGTTATGCAGGACTTCATACACATTTTATCTGCATACCACAGTGTGGGTGACACTGCTTAAAATACAACAGTACTATTTTTAGTATGCAACACTTTGACAACATATGACAGAAGAGTAAACAGAAGCACTCCAGGGGTTATACCTTTATTCACAGACTATTACACATTTATTTCTACTGGTAGAACACTTTCTAAGGCTTATATATTTATTTATTATGACAGTACATGCAGATTAATTACTAACCTGCCTCATGATGCAGCCTTTGCAACCTAGCATCATGGGCTTGCTGGTTTGCAGCCCGCTGATCTGCAGCTGTTGGAGAAATACAGTGATATTTAGCCATACCTATCCATAGTATACACAAGCTAGGCAATTCTTAACTACTTAGTAGAATGAGTACTTACTCAGTACTGGGGCATTAGCCATCTGCTGAGACTCCTGGATCCACTATTCCAGTACATCTCCCTTCCACCACTTCAGGTCAGCATGGTGGTACCTGACCTGCGCACCAGTCTGGGGGATACCTGTGGCACTGGTGAGGTCACGGGCAAGACTGTCCCAGGCCTCAGTTTTATACTGCGAGCCCTGGTACTGGCCCTGCAGTAGTCTCTCCTCATGGTGTTTTACCAGGAGCCATATCATGTTTTTGACTCCTGGATGCCCTAGCACTGCACTCTAAAATGAGTGCCTACCCACACCAGCCATTCTGCCTGCAGTAGGAAGCTACAACCAGTTATGGAATGTATTCTGGCCTGTGTGGTTTAAATATGGCCAATTACCTGCAGTTTTCCATGATTGGCCGGGTTTGAAAAGGCTAAGCTATGGGCACACCCGATTACCTAAGGTTCGCAGTGCTTAAAGGGGTATACTGCTCGGCAGATTGGATTGGCTCTCCTACACATTGCTTAATCTTACTAAGTTGAGCTGTGCTGCAGTTAGCATTGATTAATAGTTAATTAGCACTATATTTGCCTTTTGGCAATGATTTGTATGTGTCTGTTATTCATGATTCTGCACTTCTACTACTTCTACACTTTATTACAATAACACCTTACATCTATGCTTACTGCAGTAGCCCAATTCACATATTTATGTTACGTAGCAGGTTATACCACTTCACACTGTACATAGATTCAGTTCACATGTTTGGTTTGATTTTCCTGTGGTGAAGATTAGTTTGCTGATGCCTCTTTCATATCTTTTGCTATGATGGCTTAGTGTTTAACTACTGTGACTGTAGTGTACAGGGTTCTGAGTTTGAGCCTTGCAGAGGCAGTTTATTTTGTTGCTGGGCAGAACATGGGCCATTGAATACAGAGTAGTTAAGGCACTTTAAAGCAGTTGTAAGCAGGTTTGCATGGGTTTGCATGACTGTAAGCACTGCTAACCTCTGGTTACAGTTTCTTACACTCAGTTAGCTTCTACATTGCTTAATCTATGTAGGCAATGCTTACCCCCATGCAAATGCACTTAAACACACTTACTAGTGCTTATATATGCTTACTACTGCATATTTGTGCTTAAACTTGCTTACTAGTGCCTTATTCATTATGACACTGACACTTCACATGTGCATTTAATGCAGTACTCCAGTTCACATTTAAATGTTATGTAGGTTATACAGCAAAAAGATGTAAAAATATGTTCATATACAGATTTCACATGGAAAATGATATGTGCTGTAGCGGGACTCGAACCGGGAATGCATGTTCATTAGGTGGATGCTCTAACCGCTACACTATTGCTGTGCTGTTTTGTTTGCATATATATTCCTTGTTATCCTCTTCAGCCTTTTCAGCTGCTTTAACCATAGCTAAGCAATGGGCACACCCGCGCACCTATGGTTAGCTGTACTCGGAGTTTAAAAAAAAATAAAGGCGTTTCCTCTTTTTATTTTTATGTCCTGTTGCTGTTGTACACATGGGGGACGGTTGGTGGGGATATGCAGACACCTATGAGTGGTCTCGCTCATTTATTTACAGTTTATGCTGTTCTACTTTGCATGGGGGGTGTTCATTCTGAGGACTCTACTCTCAGACATGTCCCCTGCACTCGTCCATGCTCCGTGTAGGATTTGGAGCTCAGGCAGTGCGCCTTCATTAATATGCATGGCACGCTGCCATTTTCCTCTTAAACTGCCACTTCCATGCATGACTAGATTAGTCCTGCACTGGAGATTAGTAAATCTGGGGGTAAGTCATTCCCTGTTGGCCTAAAGTTTGATTCCGAGCCATCTTGTGCATGCTGTATGACTGAACAAGCCAATTAACCAGACAGGTGCTTCTGGGTAGCACTCTAAAAAATTATACATGAATATACTGACACTTACCCCATTAAACAGAAAGAAAGAAAACAAAGCAATTAAAAAGAGCACATGGTTCAGAGTTTCTCCACCTTGTCCATTAGTCCATTATTTCATCAGCAGAAATAATAAGATCAATAGGAAATGTACAGTTTAGCACAGTCTACACCCAGCTATCTAAGTAGTTAAGCCTTGTGATATTTTTGCTACTCAATACAATTACCACTTTACCACTTACTGGAAACCAGATGGTGAAACAAGCTAGGTTTGCATGTTACTCGACCTTAGTGGAAATTATATGGCGAAACATGCTAGTTTTGCATGTTAGGGAACCTTAGTGGAAACTGATTGCTAAAACATGATTGCTTTGCATATTAGGGGTGGACCACTGTATGGTACAGTTATTGGTCAAGTACTTGGCATTTACCTTCTTAGAGACAGACATGTCCAGAATCATCACCTTGTTGATAAGAAATGCAAGAGTTATCAGCAGCAAAGTGCTGTTTAAAATTTACTCCCAAAAATATGTTGGATTTCTGGCCTTCTCCTTAAATTTCATGTGAATAAAATCCACCTTTGTTTGAACTAATGCTTAACTGCTCACCTATCTTTGTTGCATTTTTTTCTGCCCCCTTTTAAACTGCACTTGTGAAAAATGTTCCTACTATTCCATTTGGATCATCTCCTGCTATCAGTCTTCTTCACCTTCATCACCCTTTTCAATGTAATGTACTCCCCCAGATTCTCAAAAGCTTGCATGGCGTGCATGATTAGTGTAAGAGGTAATTTTGCCAATATGATGGCTGAGCAATCCACGTGCATGCCCGTGTGATGTGCGCGAGCGGTCTAGCACTAGTGCTGCACGTTCCCAGCCCCTGTATGCAAATGACCCCATTTGCAGGTGAAAACCATGCTAATGAGGTAAATATGCCATCCAGGAAGCTGGAATCGGGGCGTGCAGGACTAGCGTAATATGCAGAAATGTACTCGGTTAGTAACCGAGTATGGATCTGCAAAATCCAAAACCGAGACATGACAGCACCAAATTAAGGTGGTATAGCATTGAGGAAGCATGCCAATGGCCAAGTATAAGGCTATTGACATTGCAAACAAAGCAAAATGTCCAAAATACAACTTTTATATAATTACCACAGATCACAGCTGGTTAAGCATAGGGCAGCAGTGTGCAAACGGGATCAGTGAGAAAAGAAGAAAATAAACCCAAAGCAAACATTCCAACTAAAATCAGTATTCTGCCATGCAAGTCAAAGGCAGGCAAAAGACAACCTGGCCAGTGAATAGAGGTTACTAAGGGGGGAGGGGCAGTGTGACACATGTAACTATGCATTATCAGGCAATCCTATGCAAATGAGGGGAAGGATAGTGAAGCCCAGTTTCCACCAACATGTGAGGCAGGTCCCAATAGTGTAAGAGTATGAATAGGCGAGTGCAAGACTAGGAGGTAGGTGTCATCATGGGTGGGTGTGTCAGGCATACTGTCAGCGGAGTGGAGCCCTGTGGCATGGGGTTGGACCCAGCTTAGCACAGCCAAGCCAGGGAGTATGTCTAAACCTGCCTAGCACATATGACAAAGTGTAAGCGGGTGTGTGTGCCGCGCATCGGGATCTACAGGAAGATAAAGGACGTGAGACCAGGAAATAGAAGCAGTGTGCGCACTGGAGTACACTGATTGTGCGGCGTGCCCCCAGGCTGAAACAGAAGGGCAATGGGAAGGGAAAGCAGCAGTAGGAAAGTAATCAAGGGGTACTAAGTTTGCTGCCAGGTGAAACATATCGGAACCAGTCAATTACAGAGGCAGCAGACCAGCCCAGCCCAGAACGCCACTATAAACTATGCAAACACCTATGCCTCTGGTTTTTCCCACACCCTACACCACTGGTGTAAACAAGCGGGGAACTTTTAACACTCACAACAGCAAAATGTTAGGGGCTGCAATAGCTATCATACAACTTATGGAAGAGGCTGAGGGTGGTGAGGATGTAAATGTTGCCGACCAACCCACAGTGAGGAGACAGAGAAGAGTGTACAGACCCAGGGTAACTTACCAAGGGCTACATGAGCTGGAGATAGTGGAGTGCTATAGGGTGGACAGGGACCTCCTACAGCAAATAGTTGAGCTGTGCCGGCCATGCCTGACACACAGAACTAACAGAGGGGAACCCATCCCAGTGGACACGAAGGTATGTGTAGACCTAAGAATACTAGCTACAGGTACCTTCCAAAGGCCAACTGGGGATATGATGGAGATTTCACAGGCATCAGCATCCAGGGTACTCCACCAGTTCCTAGATGCCATGGCAGCACATGTCGGTGAGCACGTATATTTCCCCCTCACCCGTGATGCGTTGGCCAGTAATATGTGTCTCTTCCACCAAATAGCAGACTACCCTGAGGTAGTGGGTGCAATAGACTGCATGCACATATGCATCAAAACACCACACGGTGAGCAGGGTAGGGTCTGCATCAACCGCAATGGCTTCGCCTCCATCAACTGCTAGGTTGTGTGTGATGCCCAGGGCATAATACTGAATATGTGTACTGGCAGCCATGGAATCTATCACGATTCACACATCTGGAATCTGATGCAGCTGTACCAGAAATTTGCCAATGGGGACATCCCACATGGTCACCTAGTGGGGGATGCTGGATACGCACAGGAGCCATGGCTGATGACACCCATCAGAAATGCACACACACCCGAACAAGAACTCCATAATGAGGCACATGCACAAACAAGAATCATAATAGAGCATGTGCTTGGGATGCTCAAGTCATGGTTCCAGTGCCTGGACACATCCAGTGGAGCCTTGCAGTACTCACCAACTACATGTACCCAAATCATCCATGTATGTGCCATGCTGCACAATATGATCCTGTGGAAACAGCTGCAGCAGGAACATCAAGGGGCAGGGCCACACAGCCCCCCACCAATGCCAAGGCCTGCACAGGCACAGATTGACTCAGAGGAAGATCAACCTGAGCCTGACCCAGTAGGCAGAAGGAGGCATGCCCAGTATGCCCTGGCAAAGAGGCAATGCATAGCACATACTCTGACACAGGAGGGACCCAGGGAATAGCACCTCTCTCTGACTCTCACATACAGTAAAAAGGATGCCAAACATTACACTACCTGTGCCTAACCATGTGTAGGGAGTATACTATGTGCATCTGACATAGGCAGCCCTGCAGCACCACCTTCAATACTGGGATACCCACAACATAAGGGACTCACGCATGCCAGTCAGGTGGGGGTCACATACCAGTAACAGTCACAGCCAGCAGGACAGGTTTAGACAAACACAAACAAATGCTGTACAATGGCCTCTGAATGAGGGCTATGGGTAACCACCCCCCAGGCCTACAGGGACAGACTACAGCAGGCCATGAAGTGGGAAGTCAATTGTGATGGCTAGGAAGTCAGAAACTAATGTGCATGTAATCAAAAGATAAGAACGGTAGTACACTGGCATGGCTTAGCCAGCATGATAGGTAAGAATACTGACTGAAATGGACTACATGATATACCAATGCAGTCCTAGCAAATGCGTACAAGTGTCTAGTGTGCCCCCCACACCCTACATAAAAATATAGCAACAGTCAGGTGTGCCCCCCTGTAGAAACATAGAAATAGTCAGGTGTCCCCCCCCGCTATGCAGACATGTTGCAACAGTCAATGCCAAATGATCGATGGATACCCTGCAGACACAGCATGCTACCTGTTGGTGATATGCAACACAAAGATCAGCAGTGCAGTACAAACCACCGGACACGATCCACACATGCAAACCCGACGGCCTTACTGGGCATGCTCACACACTTAGAAAAATGAAGGTAATGTCAGTCATCAAAATACTGAAAGGTCATACTGGGCATGCTCACACACTTAAACACATGAAGGCCATGTATGCAAACACCAGTGGAACAGACACATCCGGCAGTTGCAATTGCTAGTGCAGACACATGTCAGTATGCACCACTCATGCCTTGCACACACAGTGGATAGGAATACAGACATATATGTAAGGACAACACACCATAATAAGCCAAACATAGATGGCTATAGTTGTGTTGAAGAGGGTGACTGTGACAAAGAGCCATCCAGGCCTGTCCCACCCAGCACACAGCCAAAGGGCCCCAAACACATCAGGTGCAGATGTCACTCACTGCATTTACTAGCGACCAGTACCTGTCAGCTCCACAGACCATGTGGGCCACGTGCCAGCTGTGCAACATGGCTGTACAAGAATGTAGTCATTTAGTAGCTGTATATATGTACCTATGACATATGACCTCGTGTGTGGCAGCATGTAGCGTGTCACCCCTACATGAATGGGTTATGGGCCATGCACACACCATCCACTCCATAGCGCTACCCTGACAAGCCTGCTGAGGTAATCCAATGTGAAATACACCTTTGGGAGAGTTATAGCCCAATAACCTCTGTAGCGTGTCCCATAACTGTGTACTGCTGTAGTGTAATAAACTAGTTAGGTAGGAGTTCTAACCCCAGAGAAGGCAACTGTGAGTGTGTGTCACTGTTTGTGTACATGTCTTTCTCTCATTGACTATGTAGAGAGCAATGCCTTTTAGGCTACTCACACCTCTTACAATTCACATACCCACCTTTGGCAAGGCTGCTGATGTCACCAACCTAGAAATACTCCCCTGGGAAGGCTGTAGGTCAGTAATCTGCATAGTACATGCTGTAACTGCATACTGCTGTAGTGTGCTAATGTAGTTAGGTAGGAGGTCACACCCCAGATGTGGCAACTGTGTGTGTGTACATATGTGTTCATGTCTGTCTTTCTCTAACTGTGTAGAGAGCTATGCCTTTTCGGACACTCACACCACTTACAATTCACATACCTAACCTTGGCAAGGCTGCTGATGTCACCCACCTAGAAATACACCTCTGGGAAGGCTGTAGCCCCGTACTCTCTGTAGCACATCCCATAACTGTGTACTGCTGTAGTGTGATAAACTAGTTAGGTAGGAGTTCCATGCCCAAACCTAGCAACTGGGTGCGTGAGTGTGTGTATGTATGTTCATATGCATGTCTGACTGTGTAGAGAGCAATGCTTTTTAGGCTACTCACACCCCTTCCAATTCAAATACTCACCTTTGGCAAGGCTGCTGATGTCACGCACCTAGAAATACACCTCTGAGACAATTGTAGCCCAATAATTTCTGTAGCATATCCTGTAATTGCATATGGCCATAGCATGATAAAAGAGTTAGGTGGGAGGTCTAACCCCAGACCTGCCAACTGTGTGTGTGTATGCTTGCATGTCTGACTGTAGAGAGAGCACAGCAATGCTTTTAGGGTACTCACACCCCTTACATTTCACATACCCAACTTTGACAAGGCTGCTGATGTCACCCACCTAGAAGTACACCTCTGGGAAGACTGTAGCCCAGTAATCTCTGTCACACATCCTGTAACTGCTTACCGCTGTAGTGTGATAAACTAGTTAGGTAGGAGTTCCAAGCCCAAACCTGGCAAATGTGTGTTTGAGTGCATGTCTGACTGTGTAGAGAGCAATGCCTTTTTAGGCTACTCACACCCCTTCCAATTCAAATACCCACATTTGGCAAGGCTGCTGATGTCACGCACATAGAAATACACCTCTGGGACAATTGTAGCTCAGTAATCTCTGTAGCACATTCTGTAACTGCATACGGCCATAGTGTGATAAAGGAATTAGGTGGGAGTTTTAACCTCAGAGCTGCCAACTGTGTGTGTGTGTGTATGCATGCATGTCTGACTGTGTAGAAAGTAATGCTTTTAGGGTACTCGCACCCCTTACATTTCACATACCCAACTTTGGCAAGGCTGCTGATGTCATGCACCTAGAAATACACCTCTGGGAGAATTGCAGCCCAGTGATCTTCTTAGCACATCCTGTAACTGTGTACAACCATAGTGTAATAACAGAGTTAGGTGGAAGTTCTAACCGAAGACCTGCCAACTGTGTCCATGTCTAACTGTGTAGAGAGCAATGCTTTTAGGGTACTCACACCCTTACATTTCACAGACTCAACTTTGGCAAGGCTGCTGATGTTACCTATCTAGAAATACACCTCTGGGAAGACTGTAGCCCAGTAATTTCTGTAGTGCATTCCATAACTGTGTACTGCTGTAGTGTGATAAACTAGTTAGGTAGGGGTTCCAAGCCCAAATCTGGCAGTTGTGAGTATGTTTGTGTGCATGTCTGACTGTGTAATGAGCAATGCTTTTTAGGCTACTCACACCCCTTCCAATTCAAATACCCACCTTTGGCATGGCTGCTGATGTCACATACCTAGAAATACACCTCTGGGAGAACTGTAGTCCAGTAATCTCCATACCACGTCCTGTAACTGCATGCAACCATAGTGCGACAACAGAGTTAGGTGGTTGTTCTAACCCCAGGCCTGCCAACTGTGTGCATGTCTGACTGTCTAAAGAGCAATGCTTTTAGGGTACTCAAACCCTTTACATTTCACAGACCAAACTTTGGCAAGGCTGCTGATGTCACACACCTAGAAATACACCTCTGGAAAGGCTGTAGACCAGTAATCTCTGTAGCACATCCTGTAACTGCATACTGCTGTAGTATGAAATAAAGCCATGGTAGGGTTCCATCCCCACACATGGTAGTTCTGGATGTG
Organism: Protopterus annectens; assembly: GCF_019279795.1. Taxonomy (NCBI): domain Eukaryota; kingdom Metazoa; phylum Chordata; order Ceratodontiformes; family Protopteridae; genus Protopterus; species Protopterus annectens. The sequence goes on along the minus strand of NC_056743.1, from coordinate 1,310,514,908 downwards.
TTGTGTGTTTCACTGCCTGTGTAGGGAGCAATGCATTTGAGGCTAGTCTCTCGCAATCAATTTCAAATGCCCTACTTTGGCAATCCTGCTGAATTCAGTCATTGTGAAATACACTTTTGGGGAAGCACTATTTCAGTAATATCCATGGCAAGTACTATAACTGCGTAGTGCTGCAGTGTCATAAACTAGGTAGATAGGGGTTCTACTCCCAAGCATGACAGGTGTGCATGTGTGTATTTGTAACCCATATCCTGTGCAGAGGTGGTTGTGACTGTGTGACACCTGTGGCCAATGTTGAGCAGGATTTGTATATTTCTTATATGGTGGCCATACTATATATGACAATGTCCACCATACAGGGATAACAGATGTGATATGGCTGAGAGGCTGGGGTACAAAGCCATACCCATACATGTGGCATCAAGGCCAGGCAATCACAGTCAGCAACCCAGTATTACCCAGAGCACACTCTCAGCCCATGTGTCATACACACCCACATGCCTAGGTAACAGCCAATATGTGGGTAGTACACTGCATATTGACCACTGATAGTAACTATGGAGTGATAGTAGTGGGCCACAGAGGGCATGTCACCCTGTCCTTCTGTCCAATATGCACTTACATGCAGACAGTGCACCTCACCCATGTTCCCCAATGGACACCTGCACCACCTGTGGTGCCATCACATGTGAACCACAATGGACATACCATACCTGACAACATGCCCTGTATGGAAAGATGCCACTGACACCAGGGAATGCTGATAGCATGCTCTCAATGTAGGTGCAGGGTAAAGCTGCTGGCCATTACCAGCTCCCACCACAGGTGGGCAGGACTGGCACATCTGATAATAATCTGTGTTCACAACATGGGCTAGAAACCCCAGGTTCATAGGTAGGTACTAGGCTATCTGCCCGAAGGCATTTATAAGCCTAGCCAGAATGTGTTGGCTTTCACCACCCCCTTAGATTAGTCCCCTGTGCCTATATCCAGCAGAGCCACTGAAGTGATCCCCGGGGTAATCTTTCTGTTTCCCATCCACTCGTCAAGGTTTCTCTTGAAGAGTGCTAGTGAGGAGCTCTGCCTAATGTAGATGAGAATCTTGTTCCAAAGCATGGGAAGTCTCTGGGACAGGAATCTATCCCTCTGTCACGTCCTATTTATTGTTGTGGTGAGGTTTAGATCCCTAGAGCATGTAGCTCGAGGGGATAAGGTTTTCTTTAGGTGGGGCATGTCCATCAATTCTGGGTTGGACATGGCCTTGTATGTCAGGCAGAGATCGCCTCTGAGCAGGTGGTATGCAACCGAATACAGCTGGAGTTTCTTCAGTCGAGCTGCATAGAGCATCTGTTGGAGGCCAGTGATCCTCTTGGTGAGGTATTTCTGTGGTCTTTCCAGCCATTGCAGGTGTCTTGTAAGGTACATCCCAAATGGGGCATTGTACTCTATGATGGGTCTGATGAGTGATGAGTAGAGGGGCACAATGACCTCTTTTGATCTGGATGCGAACCCTTTTGTGATTAGGTGGGCCACATAGAAGGATTTTCTAACCACTTTGGCAATGTGATTATCAAAGAAGAGATTACTATCTACATGGGTCCCCAGATCCCTTATTACATTTTCCGTATTTAGGGGACTACCATCTATGTGGTAGTTTGTGGGTACTTTGTTATTTCCAAAGGGAATAACTATGCACTTTTTGGCATTTAGCTTGAGGCCATGATTTTGACACCAGGTATCCATCCCAGTGAGACCCTTTTGGAGGATGTCTGTACAGTTCCACATGTCACTGTACATGCATGTGGGAGGTGTGCACATCCCAGAAACTGTCCATGTCATGGACTAAGGAACACAGGCATGGCAAGTGATGCACAACATTGGCCACACACAATAGTTACCCATGTGACCAGATGAGGGATACAATACCCACCTGTGTGGGCAAATGCAGACACTACATCCCTGAGCCACAATGCAGACCATCATCATGTGGCCTGATGCCAAGGTACACCCATCGCCTAGCTTTGGACAGCCATCTGGTGCAGTTGAACATCGCACACCTGTGCAGACATGCACCCATGCATGTCAGTACTGGAACCCTGTGTATTTGTGTGTGTGTTGCATGCTGCATATGTTCACATCCACATGCCCTACAACCCCCATGGACATACTGCAGCATGCTGTCTGATGTCAGACACCTCCCCATAGCCTTCGATATTACAGTCCCTGTATGACCTGTGTGGTGCATGGGATACGTGCACAGTGATGTGATGTGGCAATCCCACAACTGATGAGTTGTACACCTGGCCCTGCCAAGTGTGACAATGTGTGCGTGCCCTTATGAGAGTGTGGCTGTGCTGACACTGGCACCTATTCATGCGGACAGGCACATGTATGTCACCTACTGTACAGCTACTGTATCCCTGTTGCAGATGTCACTCACCATCACATATATGTTCTGAGTACTCCACGACAGGTAACCCATGTGGCACAGCCAATAATTGCATTGAACTGTGCTAGCACTACATAGTTGTCAGAGGGTTGATACCCTGTGCTAGTAGGTGTATGACACAAACATGCTTCAGTTTTACCTCCCACCCCTCCCTGACATGTATTTGCCTCTGTCTGCATCCCCCACCCCCTCTCTGGTGAACGTGGAGACCTACACCTGCTTTGCTTAGGCAGCAGCATGCATATTGTAAGTGATGCTCATGATCAGCTGATGGCCTCTGCATGAATCACAGCCTTACCTAGCTGATTGCATGTGAAACAGGTGTGGTAACATTCCCATAGCCAACTGTATGGAAACCTAGGAACATCATGATGGTGTTGGCCTTTTTCATCCACTGTGAGCAGGAACTAGATCTGTTGTGTGTCAAACAGCATCTCAGATGGATTGGGGTGTACCTCTAACAACATACACTGTGGAAACTGTGCAACAAACAGGAGGGGGATGTGCCCAACCTGACTAAAGAGTGTAAATACTACTATACTGCATTTGGAGTAATGTTGCTGTAACAGTGTTTGTGTGGATATTGCTGTTGTACATGTCTCAATACCTGCCATCTCAGTTCCATGTTTATGGGGAATCCCCATCTACAGGGTCATCTACAGCCTGGGCAGTGTTGTGTCCATGGTTTCATGTGTCACCCATGGAGCATCTAGCTGTGGACTGCAGAAGGTAATGTGAGGATTGCAGTCAGTAGATGAAGAAAGCCGTGACAGTCACAGATGTCATATCCCTCATAGGGCATATGTTGTAACAAACCTGTAACAACAGTAAATGTATGCAGTTATCACAGCAACGTGTCAATATTGGCCCTGTGTATGTGCTTCCAGCCACACCTCTGTCAACCTTTGTACATATGTCGTGCATGAAGTGGTGCATATGTGCTGTACACCATAATTTGTGGCATCATATCTGAGAACAAGCCACTGATATATCCAACTGCTACACATGTTATGTACAGTAGGGGTTACATTTCATGACATTACCTGCACATTCTGCAAATGTTCGTACAGTACTGAGGTCTGTGTACCTATGGCGAATGTCGACAGTGTGTATTGTTTATATGTACCTTAGCCTGTGTATAGACTGTGGTAGATGACTTTGTTCTAGATCCCCTACTATCAGATGTTACATGTTGCTCCACTGTATGGTACTGTAGTGGCGTACATGTTTGTAGGGCCATAAACACACATGTCCCATACCACAGACATCCATCAGACCAAACTGTGCAGCAGGCCAGTATATGTAGAGTCAGTATGTGAGTGGCACATATGAGGATGGTGTAGAACACATAGTCCATATACTGTAATACCATGCTAGCTAACCATATGTGGCTGTGTTCACATTGGTTGTGGATATGTATTTTCACATAGGTGTATCCTACCCTGTGCTGTGACATGCCTATTGAGCCTGCTTTATATGCAGGTACATGTGTATTCCCACTTAGGAGAAGTAGGCCAGTGTTGAGCCAGTCTGCCTGCAGCCTGCACAGTGCATTGTGAAATGCCTAGCAGCAGAGTGTACTTACCCAGTGGGATGTCATGTGCAGATAATAGCCAGATGTCCTGCTGCTAGGCCTCCCTTAACAGTCATGTATGTCAGACAGGGCAGTGGGATGCAGTGCAGATGTATGTCAATATCTATTGGGTAGTATGTGGCCATGGCACCCCTGTACCAGTGGTCACACTGTGTCAGGCCAGACAGGGGTGTGTGAATGCATGATTTATGGTGGACATCATATACCAGTCGTTATGTGTTATACCTATCTACATGGCCGTCTACATCCATATTGTCAGGCATGGTATACATGTGCAGCAGTAAGGGCTTATGTGTATACCGTTGGACTGTACAGAGTGTGTCAGACTTTCCACATATATTGGCCAATATCTCTGCTGTAGTCCGCAGCGGCATTATGTGCTAGCAGCGGTACTGTACAATGATGTCCTTAGGATGTCTGTCAGTAGCCAATGGCACACATGTTATAAGCAGATGCAACCTCCAACACACACCATGTCTGTGAAGACAATCCCAATGGCAGTAGCAATAGCTTACTAGTATACCTGCTATACATACCTGACATCCCCTGCAACTATGACATTGGGATCATACTGGCTGGGGTTGGCCTACACTTCATGTCCAGGACATATGGTGGGAATATATGTATATATACTTATCCAGATAGCCATATATACATGATTACACATGGTTACTACAGCCAATTATCACTGTCATGGCAACCACCTAGTATAAATCTCCACATCATGTGTGCATGGTCCCATTGCATCTCTTGTGTGATGGACATCTGTCCTGTGTGTGGGCAGCCATGCTACCGACAGCATGTAGCAATACCCCTTACAGGAGAACTGGCACACTCAGGGCAGCCACATATTTGTAGGAGGATCAGAAACTACAGACAGCCTGCGAATAGAGTTGTGTTATGCTTTGTATAGTACTGGTGTTACAGGGTGTGGGTGTACATACTAGTTTACCATGAAATGCAGTCCATCTGCATAGCACACACCTGTGGGCCTGTCCCCATGCTAACCAGAGCTATGCCTATCATGTCTTTTCTGTCCACCACACAGGTCCTGTATCAGATATTACACTGGCAATGTGTGCGTTGAGTGTTATCGGTACATGGCTACCTCCATGACCGTTGGACAACATGGATAATAGAGCTTGTTTTGGTACAAAAAAGTGTGGGTGTTGTTCCAAATGCTTCTATATAAATTCTATGAATACTTTTCAGATAAGAAAACAGAAATATAATGTGAGGGGGGTGTTATTCATGCAATATGTCTAATGTGGTCTATTTAGCACAATGTAACCACTGTTCAGCTTTTTATGTTGGAAAAAACAGTAGACCTTTTAAAAAGCGCATTTATGAACATATTTTAGACATTAGGAACAAAAAATTGACTAATGCACTTTACAGACATGTGGATAGGTTTAACAACCATAGTTTTAACTTTTTGATTATTGAACAAGTTAAAAAAGATATGCAAGGGTGGATTATGGATGAACATTTAGACAGGTATGAGTTGAGATGGCAAATATTTTTAAATGCCTACAATCACCCTGGGTTAAGTGATAGTTGTTCCATTACCCCCCTACTACCCTACTAAAGCTTATGCATTATGGCATAAGGTGATTTAGATTTAAGATTTTATTTTATTTTATACTTATATATGTAAATAGGATGTATAATATTTGAAGTTTGAATATTAGTTTTAATCAATTGTTAAAAATGTATAACACAAAGTGTATATGACTTTAATTGCTGTTGAATCAATTAACAACATCATGTGACTTGGAATAGAAGTAGGGGTATACATTTGGAGTTTTTATAGTATTCACCTGCTGTTCTGATGAAGTTTTTTAACGAAAGCGCTTAACTGATAATAAATTGTTTCAACATTTTTCTGGTTCCTTGGAGGTCGTTTTCAACTGTTGTTCTTAGTTTGTTCTTGTCAACGTGTATTTAGGTTTAGTTATGCCATACCTGTGTGGTAGAGTAGACATGAATAGTGAAGGAGTAGGTAGGTAGGTAGAGGGGGGGGACATTTGAACTGTATAGTAGGCCGTTGGACTAATTGGTGGGGGAGCAGTAGTGAAGGTTTGCAAGATGTTGGGGTTTGTATGTGAGGCAGGACAGGAGGTGTCGGTGTCACTAGTTGGTGTAGGGGTATAGAGTGTTTGTTGGGGGGTTGGACTTCACCAGGTGGTGAGCAGGTGGTGATCCAAGTGCGCTTGAGGTTTTCCTTCATGTGTTATTTACATGTGTCGTGTGGGACAGCTGCATTAATACATGTGGGTTGGGGGTTCCAGATTCTGCCAATATAGTTGTGAAGAGGGTGTCACCTGTCACCTACTTGTGACTGTGAACATTACTAGTAATGAAACAGGGGTCGATAGGTAAGGGGTGTTAGTGGGCCACACAGAGGGGCAGATAGTAGGGGACATGTCCAGGGATGTGCAGGAAGGCTGACGGGAAGGTCCACAGCTGGACATTTCTTCTACAGCAACAGCTGTGTATGTACCCTGCATTTGGGGGTAGGTTTGGACACTCACACCCCTGGGTGGGGGTGAAGATAACAATAATACCTTGTGATGACAATTAGTTTGGCTTACGTGCCTACCATGGGGTGTTGCAACCATGTGTTCTTTGGTGTCATTTAGTGGGTTTGCAACAACACATCTGGTTATTCCATCCTTTGCCATGTAAACTAGACTTTGCTGCAGTGGGACTCATACCCGGCATGGCTGCTCGTTAGGCGGAGACTCTGCCCAATGCACGTTATTGCTTACATCCCTGGGCCGGCCCACATAAAACTGCTCCAGCCAACACCTGCATGCATAGGCCCATAATTTCATACCTATAGTCCCCTCGCACCTCCTCTACAGCAGTCTTCCTTACTCTAGGTGCAGGTCAGGTCTAAACACACCAATACACAGTGCCAACTTTCTACTTCTCAGGACCCATCATGTATGTTGTCTCACCCCATGGATCATCAGGCTTCCCCAGCCTTGTAGTCCAAGAACATGCATGCACTGCTGTAGGACATCTGTGTAATGCTAGGAAACCCAAATATTATACTTGGGGGTCTCTCCCACTTGTAGTATCCTGCCTGTAGTCTGGGAAGCAGTGGTTTGTTTACTTTTATTGTGTGTTTGTATGTTTCACCTATCTAGCTGGAAGGGTTGATGCTACGTGTTACATGTTTGTTGATTGGGCCCCTCACCCCCATTGGCACAGCCTGTGAACATATGCAATTCTTAACTGCTGCATCATATCCTAGCTATATATTTGTGTATATTTACACACACACACACATATATATATATAATATATATATATATATATATATATATATATATATATATATATATATATATATATATATATATCTATACACACACACATATATATATATATATATATATATATATATATATATATATATATATATATATATATATAGCTATAGATATATATTGCTGTAGCTAATGACGTGGATGTATGGGTGTCTGCATATGTATATATCTATAGGTGGGTATTTATATATATATATGTCTGTCTATGTATGTATACATTTGTACTACAGAGAGGGAGAGGTATATCTCCATGTAGTTATGGGTATATATACATACACATACCTCTACATATTTAGCTACACATCCTGTAATGTTGCCTGTTATTGCTGGGTACTGTGTTTCGTGTGTATACCGGCCAGCCTTGTGTGCCACGTATGCTTTGCGATACCTACAACTAAATCCATTAGTGTACACAGAGTCACACATGAAAACTATTGTTAGTACCAGGTAATCATTCATCCCATGGGGGACAGCACGAACATTGGGTATACAACTTTTGTCTACACCCAGAGTTACATAGGTACCCATGGCCATGTGCATGAACTACGGTGTGTGCCAGACCTAGGATACTTGGGTCAGGACAACATAAGGGATGGGTCCCGAAGGGGTTGTGGAGTGTGGAGGGGCAATGTGTGGTGGTGTGGTAGCTACGGGCTGGTAACCAGGGTTGAGATAGTGGCTGTGTGTGTGCTGTGGGTGGGGGGGGGGGGTGGACCTGTGTGTAATGAATGTTTGGATAGGGGATGGCCTTGCTTGGATGGGCCTGTACTGCTCGGGCCGTCTAGTGGGTTGGGGAGAGGGGGATGTGATGTCAACATGTGAAACATGACCGAGGGCTAATTTAAATCTCTATTTCAATGACACACGTACATTACAATGAGCTTGGTACTGTATTGTAGGGCGGACGTTTTTGTCTGGGCCAATTTGTACGTGAAGTATATTGTCTGGGGCCTGTCAAGGCCTTTCACGGTGCATGTGGACATATATGTGTCTGTTAATCTACCATTGCGATCTACAGCTGTCTGGCCAAATATACCTCTGTGGGTGTATATATTTGCTTACATATTTCTAACTATGTCCGTATATACCTATGGGGACATTTATCTGTATACATATGTGTAACTTGCTGTGTATATGTGGACGTATGGATGTTGACATATATATGTGTAGTTGTCGGCATTTGCATGTATATTTCATATATTTGTGTATATATATATATATATATATATATATATATATATATATATATCTGGATATTTATATATTTTATTTTATTTATTTATTTATTTTACATTTGTTAACTGGGGGTGTCTGACTGAGCCGAAAAGGCCCTTTTTCAGCAGAGGCCCGGGGAGAAAAGCTCCACAAAGAAAAATTACAGACACATTTAGTTATTTAGACATGATTAGTATGCACACAAATTACAAGAGACATGTTTTTACAGTGGTATGCAGCACATAAACAGTTACAGTGGAGAGAACAAACAAAAAAATATTAATTTTAAAAATAAAAGTAACTAATAGATTTGTGGTGTACAGCTGAAATTTGGAACATAGGTAGAATACATACATAGTACACAGGTACAGTACATACATTGTAGATTAGCCAGTGTTTGTGAGTAAGATACTATTATCAAGTGCTCTAGATTTAGTATGTATATGTTATCTGCTTTCATTAGCCTGGGGAGCAATCATGGCACTGCCAACTTTGCTTGAGATGTTGCCTGATGAGGTCTTTAAAGGAGGCTGTGGATGATGTGTTTTGAATGCTAGCAGGGACAGAGTTCCATTTTTTAGCCACTGAACTACTATATAGTGCATCTCCAAAGCTATTGTAGCTGTTGGTGACTTCTAGTAGTAGTTTGCTTGATGATCTAAGAGGCCTTTTAGCTGAGTGATGTTGTACTAGGTTTTTGAGGGCAGGACACTTATTGGGGAGGTAATAGATAGAATGCCAGAGGCAGAGCTGATTGTAGGTTAGGAGGTTGGGCAGTTCAAGCCGGAGCTGTCTCAAAGCAGTACAGTGATGAGTTCTATATGAGCAATTTGCAGCAAAGCGGGCAATTCTGTTATAGCAGGCTTCCATTTTGCTTAGTTCAGTTTTGTTGAGATTAGTCAGAATGGGAGATGCATAGAGTAGGGTGGATAGAAGTTGGGAGTGAGCAATGGCTGATCTTGTGTTGTTGGTAAGAAACGGTTTGATACGGTAGAGTGACCCCAGTTTGGCATGTACTTTTTTAATAGTTAAGTTGAGATGACTATCAAATTTTAGGTGGGAGTCTATGGTTATTCCCAATAGCTTATCCTGTGCCACTGGAGCAATTGGAGTAGCATTTGTGGAGTAGATAGTGAATTGACTGTTAGTGTTTTTGTTAGAACTGGTTATAATCATAAGCTGAGTTTTCTTTGGATTGAGGATAAGATGGGCTTTGGTAAGGTAGTTTTCAATGTCAGAGAATGCTAGTTGAGTTGTTTGCAGGAGGGTGGGAATGTTTTGTGCAGCACAGATTAAGGTAGTGTCATCTGCATACTGAATTATAGATGCATGCTTTGTGGAGGTATGGAGGTCATTTGTGAAGACTGTGAATAGTAATGGTCCTAAGACAGAACCCTGTGGGACTCCTATAGTTATGGGCAGCAGAGGAGAGAGAGAATTTTCCCATTTCACAGCTTGGTACCTGTCAGTTAAGTAGCTTTGGAACCAGGTAAGAGTGGAATTTGATAGATGATATTGGTTTAGTTTGTTTTACAGGATTTGGTGTGAGACTGTGTTAAATGCTTTGGACATATCCAAAAAAAGAGTTGTCACTTGTAGGCCTTCATTTTTGAGAAGGTTTACTGTGTCTGTGAAGCAAAGGAGGGCTGTAGTGGTACTATGGGCAGGTCTGAAACCATATTGAGTAGGTGACAGGATGTTGCTGTCTAGGAGATAGTTTAGCATCTGGGTATGGACGCATTTTTCTAGGATTTTGGCCAGGGGGAGAGTAAAGCAATGGGTCTGTAGTTATTAGGTTCAGTGGAGGTTCCGCCTTTATGTATGGGTGTAACATTGGATATTTCCCACAGTTTGGACACATAGTTTTCAACAATTGATCTGTTTATGGGAGTGGAGACTGGGATAGCAATAGCATCTGCTTTGAGTTTCAAGAAATAGCTGGGGAGTAGGTCGGCTGCTGTTGATGAGGCTTTTAGTTTGGAGAGCATGCTTTTGATTGAAGTGGTGGAAAATGTTTTGAAGGTAAAGCTTGTATTAGTGTTATTTGTGTTGGGGGGGATAGTGAGGAAGGAACTGTCCTGTGATACTAAGGATAGAATTGAGTTCACAAAGTGGGAATTTAATTGTGTTTCGATGGGAACTTTAGTGTCAGGGGTTGTTGGTTTGGGGGTAGCCTTTTGGGTGGATTTTAGTAGCTGGTTTACATTTTTCCAAACTTTTTGTGGGTTGTGTTGGTATTTATTTTGTAATGTTGTGTAGTAGGATTTCTTGTCCAGCCTAATGCATTTTTTTGCATGGTTGCTCAGTTCTTGGTACTTAGTTAGGCTTTGTGTTTCTTTGTTTATTTGATAGTAAAGCCAGGCAGTGTCTCCGGACTTGAGGATTTGTTTGGTTTCTTTACTGAGCCATGGGTTTGTAGAGGTTCTAACTTTGATTTTGCACAATGAAGTGACAGTGTTTAGGTGTTGTAAAAATATTTTGTTGAACTGTGCTACAGCCTGGTCAAGTGGGAGGGTTTTTTTTTGGGGGGGGGGTCCAGTCACAGTTACAGAGTAAAGTGTTGAGGACCTCGTCACTTAAGGTGTCTGGGAGACTGCCTGTGTGAGGGTACAATGTGGGGTTGTTAGTTAGGACCCAGTCAAGGATGGATTCCCTTTTAGATTTTTTATCACATCTAGTTGGAATTTGGACTAGCTGCTGGTAGCCATGGAGATTTATTAGATTACTTGGTGGTTCTGATATACAGGTGAACCAATCAAGGTTGAAGTCCCCCAGAAAAAGGGTTTCTTGTGAGTATGTGGAAGAACACCAGGATAAGAAGTCTTCAAGGCTAGCAGGTGTATTACCAGGTGGAATATAGATCACAATTGTGATGATGACCTTTTTAGGGTGAAGTTGAAGTTGTGAGATAAGTATGTCCCAATTATTGTGGGAGGGGTAGGAGTTTGGTAATTGACGGACAGTTAAGTTGGACTTGTACAGTAAGGCAGTTCCACCCCCTTTACGAAGTGGTCTGTCTTGTCTAATGATATTGTAGCCACTAGGGAGAACTTATGAGTTAGCTATGTTTTTATTTAGCCAGGTTTCTGTTAAAGCAACTATGTCTGGGGAGTAGTGTGCTATTGTAGCCTGGAGTTCAGGTATTTTATTTTTAATACTTCTAATATTAATATTTAGCATTACAAAATGGCTGGTTTTGCTGCTGTTGTTGATTTGCCCAGGGATGAAGAAAGTGGGGGTGTTATGTTCTGACATTTGTGTTGGAGCAGTTTGTGTTGGACAGGATGGATTTGGGCCTGGGTTGGGGTGGATATCCCCACTTATGGTGAGCCTGGAGTTAAAATGGTTATACAGATGTTGGAGTTTGGTGAGGAGTGTGAGAAAGTATTGTGTTTTTTTGGAGTAGGAATGAGAGCATATGTGTTTAGTTCTGAACTGGTCTGTTATGTAGTTCTTGAATAACTGTGGGCAGATATAATGTGTGATGTCTGTATACGAGAGTGCATAATGTAGTGCTCTGTTACTAAGTTTAGGGATATTGTTAGAGTGATAACTTGTGGTGTTGTAAAGAATTATGAGAAGACAGACTAGACTTAGTTGTGTGATAGTCATGGTTATAAAGTTTAAGTTGTTTCTAGGTGTGGGGGGGGTCTGAATAGGAATTATAGGGTTGCACTATATGTGGATGGGGAAGTAGTATGGGTGATGTAAAAAATGCCTAGTGGGAATGAGAGTGATTGGGAGTATTTTGTGTGGAGCAAGTTGGTGTAGTATAATGTGATATGACTTGAGGAGCTGTGATTGGTGGAGGTGATGTGAGGGTGAGCTGTGGGTGTAGCTGTGATTACTATAAATGTAGAGGTATTGGGGGTGGGAGGGAATAGAGGGCAGGGGAGCAGAGAGAGCCCGAGCGTTAGTGAGGGCAAACGGAGTGGGGCAGAGCCAACCAAGACAAGAGAAAAAAGTAAGTATTACTTTACAAATCTGAACACTTTAAACAAATTCCTGAGGTCTAATGGCTTACCGGCAAGCAGAATGTAATTGCTGAAGAGCACTTGTGTCCTGGTGGGAGACTAGAAATTTAAAGATGGCTCCATGCTCAGCAGGATTCTAATATAAACTTTGTATTGGGGGAGGGAGATAGCACAAGGGGTGTAAACCAGGTGGAATGCAAAGAAACCAGAGAGGCAATCAGTGGAAATCAGTGAAGGCCTCAGAAGGGGTAAGTAATAATTCAAACTACTTGTAAAGTGAAGGAGAGAAGAGACAGAAAAGACAGAAAAGTTTATTAGGGTTGGGTAGTGTGTCTTCACATTGACTTGCTGATTAGTAACCAGTTTGTGCACAGACTATAATAGGGAGATACATTAGCAATGAAGAGGAATGTATAAAGATGCAAATAAACAGGTGGGCCTCCAAGTGATACAAACTAAGGCAGAAAGCACTGAGAGGGCTGCTTGATGGATAATTTAGTCACAGGGATGTGAATTAAATGTATACTGTCTATTGGACAGTTAGGATTACTGTACTTGCGAGGTGGGGGGGACACAAGGCTACAACAGTCAGTTTTATTAGCAAGCTGAGAACTACTAAGAAATACTGCTAATGTAATAGCTTCACTCTCATAAAACATACAAGTAGAATGCCTGGGTGGACTAACCCTGCTCTTGAGGCTCAAAATGTATATCCTTGTTTAGTTTGCAGTACTGATTCCTTCTTATACTGTATGGGTGGAGTGGTAGCCGCAGACTGCAGATTTGCTTGAGTGTGCTCTTGAGGCTCAAAATGTATATCCTTGTTTAGTTTGCAGTACTGATTCCTTCTTATACTGTATGGGTGGAGTGGTAGCCGCAGACTGCAGATTTGCTTGAGTGTGCTCCTGCTCTTGAGGCTCAAAATGTATATCCTTGTTTAGTTTGCAGTACTGATTCCTTCTTATACTGTATGGGCGGAGTGGTAGCCGCAGACTGCAGATTTGCTTGAGTGTGCTCGGCAAGCAGAATGTAATTGCTGAAGAGCACTTGTGTCCTGGTGGGAGACTAGAAATTTAAAGATGTATATATATATATATATATATATATATATATATATATATATATATATATATGTATATATATATATATATATATATATATATATATATATATATATATATATATATATATATATATGTATATATATGTGACTACATCTGTAGATATCTTGTAGCCCTTTAGACAGTAATATATTTGCACACACACACACACACACACACACACACACACACACACACACACACACACACACACACACACACACACACACACACACATCCATCTCGCTGTAGGCATACATTTTCTGTGCTGTTGCATGACTGTGCTGGGGTTATGTTTCTGACAACAGATGACTTCTGCATATCTGGCATGGCTTAGTGGTACATCATTTTGTGTACGGTGTGCATGGTCCTGGGTTCCGGCCTTGCAGAAGCTGTTTGTTTTGTTGCTGGGTAGAACACCATCCGTTGGATATGGTGCTTTATAGCGGTTGTCAGTGGGTTTGCGCGGATGTAAGCACTGCTAACTTCCATTCACAGTGTCGTCCACCCAGTTAGCTTCTCCTTTGCTTACTCTGTGTCAGCAGTGCTTAACCCCATGCAAACGCACTGGCATATGCTTACTAGTTCTTACATATGCTACTATTGTTTATCTGTGCTTATGCCTGCTTACTGCTGCCTTATTCATTATGATACTGACTCTTCACTTTTGCATTTCCTGCAATACTCCTGTTCTTAAAAATGTGTGTTATTTATTGGGTTTTGCATTACAGATTTTGCTTCTGCCATGCTTTGCCTTGTAAAATAGACTGTGCTGTGCTGAGACTCGAACTGGCAATGCCTGCTCGTTAGGTGAACGCTATGCCCACTATACTATTGCTGACATGTTTCACTTACATATATCGTCCTTGTTATCCTCTTCAGCCTTTTAGGCTGCTTTCACCATGGCTATGCATCGGGCACACCCGAGAACCTACGGTTAGCTGTACTCAGAGTTTTAAACAACAATACAGGGGTTTCTTCTTTTCACCTTTATGTCCTGTTGCTGTTCTATGCATGGGGGACTGTTGGTGGGGATATGTGGACACCTATGAGCGGTAGCGCTCATTTATTTCCACTTTCTGCTGTTCAACGTATGGGCGTGTTTATTCTGTGGGCTCTGCTCTCAGACATGCCCCCTGCACATGTACATGCTCAGTGTAGCCTGGGGCCTTGGGCGGCACGCCTTCATTACTATGCATGGTGCGCTGCCATCCTGCTCCTAAGCAGCCACTTCCATGCATGACTAGACTAGTCCTGCACGGAAGATTAATAAATCCGGGGGACTGTCTTTGAAGTTTATTAATGTGTTTATGATATTTACTCCCCTTCCTCTTTTTCTGCAGAGAAGATATTAAAACATTCTCGTTCTCTTATTGCTTTGCATGTGACATGTACACAGCTGTCTCCATCTCTCTTCTAGGTCCTTCATGAAACAAAGTAATGCATCTAACATCATACTGTCTTTTTTATTAAGTAAACCTACCCCATGTATCCATTCTTATGGTAGTCTTTTCTCTCACTTTCTATGCAGTGTCAATACCTTTAACTCACTGGATAGAAAATTGACAGCCAAGACCAGGAATATCCTTAACCCAACCTTTTTTTCTGAATTTATGTGCCTGAAATGAACTGTTTTTGTTTGTTTTATGCTGAAGCCGACATGCTAAATCTTTGACAAGCCCCCTAGCTTTTATTAGACTGCTTTTCATTTATTTTCCCACTCTCTATCTCAATATGTAACATTATTATTACTTTGTAAACAGCCATGACTGTCTATCCAGCCTCCTGCCATCTTACTAATAAAGATACTGAGGACTGGCCCCACTATAAATGCATGCTGCAGTCTACTAGTTAACTTGTTTTCTTTTTATGTAAACCTTTTTACGGGCCCACTTGAACAGAGAGACAGGGAACTTATGGGAGCAATCACTGTGTGGGGATGTTCCAAGTCTCAGCAGTGGCATTTGAGTAGAGGATTGGGAAATGATGGTTACACAACCAGTTTGACAGAAGCAGTTTTCTACAAATGGGGGCTTCACCTCCTGCACCCCTAGCTCCCCCATGCCATTGTTATATGTGAATCAAACATAAAATATATGATTCATAAAGGAGGAATTTTTGAGGGAACAACATTATGCACTATTTATTATTGTCATGATAAAATTATATATCAGATGAATGTTTTTTCACTGCATCAAGATCACTGAAAACATAGTGTTGATTGTATGGAAGAAGCTTGAATCTGTAGTTGTACCAGGCTATAAGTAATGAGCAAAGACTGAATCTAGGAAATTTGACTGGTGGGCTTTTAACCATACTTTGTTTCTGAAGCAGAACATGCTGCTTGAAGCATAATCCAAAAGTTCAAATGTGCTCCCTTATTTATTATAATGAGCTCAAAAGTTGCTATCCCTTGGAGCAGGAATGTTCCTCCTACAGTGAATTCCATTTGAACAAGGTGTCCTTGCATTATTTTACTTCTGTTTTTGCTCATGTACCCAACACATCCCCCTTCTTTGCCCATGATGAGCCAAGTGACCACTGATAACGTATCCAATCACTATAAAAATCAAGGGAGTATAGTTATGTGTATACCAGATACAATAGTAGGAAACATTACAGGATTCCCTTGCCTGATTCTTTTTTATACTTAATAGCCACATGTTCTAACATTTTCCAATATACTGCTTCTTACCTCAAGCTGTAAAACAGGGTTACTGAAGGCTCCAGTGACAGACAGACAATAATTTGTTCCTGCAATCCCGAGAACAACAGGTTGTTGGCTTACATTCATTGACTTATAGAGAGCCAGGTTGATTTTTGCTGTAAGTGAAAAAAATGGAAAATCAAAACTACAATTACAATGTACAAATGAACAACAAATACAAACAATTACTGACAATCAAAGAAAGTCAAAATAATATATGTAGAAATGTATTGTAGTCTGGACTGAACCTGCATTGGTGCATTAATTGCATAAAATAAAAAGCCTCAAAACAGATTGAATGCCCATGAAAGAGAATCAAACCTGAAAACTAGTTAGGACACTAACGTATGGTTATTAAAAAATGATTCCATCATAATTTTTAGTGTATATATATATATATATATATATATATATATATATATATATATATGTGTGTGTGTGTGTGTGTGTGTGTGTGTGTGTGTGTGTGTGTGCAAAATTAAAACAATTTAAATACAGTGCACTCAATAAATCAAACTGACCATTGTACAAAAAGTAAATATAGGAATGAATAAAAGTTGTTGCACTAGATTCCATAAAAATCTCAATTTTTCTCCAGTATTCAGTCCAAATTCTGGAACTTTCAGTATTTTTCCAGAAAAATGGAAACTCAATCCCCTGGATTTATGAAGCTCTTTAGAGTGTGCAGGATTAGTCTAAGAGCTATTTTTGGCAATATGGCCGACTTGCAATCCAGGAACGAGCTCCCGGGACGTGCACGTGAGCTGTTAGACTAATCCTGCACGGACCGAGCTCCTGTATGCAAATTACCCTCATTTGCAGGTGGAAACCATGTAAATGAGGGTAATTTGTGATCCAGGAAGTGGACAACTGTCATGAAGGACGAGTGCAGTCAGCAGAAATGTACTCGGTTAGTAACCGAGTACATTTCTGCAAACTACAAAACGGAGCTAAGACAGCTCCAAATAAAGGCTGCATATTATTGAGGAAGCATACCAATGGCTAAGTAGAAGGCCAGTGCCATTGCAAAATGTTTAAAAAATAAAAAAAAACATGTAGATTTTTTTCCCCAGTCTCGCCTGTTTAAGCATAGGGCAGTGACGTGCAAACGGGATCGGGGGGGAAATAATAAAATAAGCCTAAAATAAGCATTCTAAATGAAAGCAGTATTCTGCCATGCAAGTCAATGGCAGGCAGAAGACAACCTGGCCAGTGATTAATGGCTGCTAAGCGGGGATGCTCAGTGTGGGACATGTAATAATGCATTAGCAGGCAATCCTATGCAAATGAGGGGAAGGATAGAGAATCCCAGATTCCCTGTCAGTGCAAGCCTGCACCCAAGAGTGTAGGACTAGGAAAAGCATGAGTGTAAGCCCTAGACATAGCTGACATCAGAAGGGTGTGTGTCAGGCATGCTGTAAGCTAATTGGAGCACTGTGGCTCGTGTTTGCCCTTAGCTAAGCTAAGCTAAGCTAAGGCAGGGAGTGTGTCTAGGGCTGTCTTATCTTACATCAAGAAAATCATGGTGTACACAGGTAGAAAAAGCCAAAATCCTGTAACGTGCTTACAGTGCGTACGCATATTTGTGCGGCGCACACCAGGTGTAAAAAAAAATAGGAAATAGCAGCTCCATTCACATCTGAGCACTGTGTTTGTGCGCCGCACCCCCAGGCTCAAACAGGAAGGCAGTTGGAAGGGAAATCAGCAGTAGGAAGGTAATCAAGGAGAACTAGCTTAGCTGGCAGGTGAAATGTATTAGGATCAGCCAATTACACAGACAGCAGACCAGCCCAGCCCAGAACACTACTATAAACTAAGCAAACACCTTCCCCTCTGGTTTTTCCACACTCTACACCACCGGTGTATACAAGCGGGGAAATTTTAACAAACAAACCTGCAAAATGAGAAGGGCTGCAGCAGGCAACATAGAACAACATGTGCAAGAGGCTGAGGGTAGTGAGGATGTGAATGCTGCTGAACAACCCACAGTGAGGAGACAGAGAAGAGTGTACAGACCCAGGGTAACCTACCAGGGGATACATGAGCTGGAGATAGTGGAGCAGTATAGGGTGGACAGAGACCTCCTACAGCCAATTGTTGAGCTGTGCCGGCCACACCTGACACAACAAACTGGCCGAGGGGAACCCATCCCAGTGAATACCAAGGTATGTGTAGGCCTAGGTATACTAGCCACAGGTGCCTTTCAAAGCACAACTGGAGCTATCATGGGGATCTCACAGGCATCAGCATCCAGAGTATTCCACCAGTTCCTGGGTACCATGTCAGCACATGCCAGTGAGCGCGTATATTTCTTCAACACAAGTGAGGTGTTGACCAGCAATATGTGTCTCTTCCACCAAATAGCAGAATACCCTGGGGTAGTGGGTGCTATGGCCTGCATGCACATATGCATAAAATCACTACCCGGTGAGCAGTGTAGGGCCTACATCAACCGCAGGGGCATCCCCTCCATCAACTGCCAGGTCATATGTGATGTCCAGGGCATTATAATGAATGTGTGTGCTGGCTGCCCTGGAAGCTATGACGATTCCCACATATGGCATCTGACACAGCTGTACTAGAGATTTGCCAATGTGGACATCCCCTACGGTCACCTAGTGGGGGATGTTGGGTACCCACTGGAGCCGTGGCTGATGACACCCATCAGAAATGCACACACACCTGAACAACAATGCCATAATGAGGCCCATGCACAGGCCAGACATATAATAGAGTGTGTGTTTGGGATGCTCAGATCATGGTTCCTGTGTCTGGACTCATCCGATGAAGCCTTGCAATATTCACCAGTTACATGTACCCAAATTGTTATGGTGCATGCTATGCTACACAATATGATCCTGCAGAAACATCTGCAGCAGGAACAGCATGAGGGAGGGCCACACAACCCCCCCACCAATGCCAAGGCCTGTACAGGCACAGAGTGACTTGGAGGAGGAACAACCTGAGCTTGCCCCAGTAGGCAGAAGGAGGTGTGCTCAGTATGCCCTGGCCTTGACAAAGAGGCAACACATAGCATATGCACTGACACAGTAGGGACCCAGGGAATGACACCTCTCTCTGACTTGCACAGACAGTAAAAGGGATGTCAAACATGACACTACCTGTGCTCAACCATGTATAGGGAATGTACTATGTGCATCCAACATAGACAGCCCTCCAGCACCATCCTCAAGTCTTGCACACCCTCAAGGTAAGTCAATCAATCTACCAATTGCCAAATGGAGTAGAATGTGTTGTTACCTGTAGCTATGGTAGGGATGTGAGCATGAAAGGGAATTGGGTGGCCGAATGTTATGGCAGCAGACAGTAGACACCCACAGTGGCACCATGACATCTGTAACACATACTGGAGTCACCATAGTAGCCAGTACTACACAGGGTGACAAAACCCACTGCAGGAAATGGGCTGAGTGACATGTGTGCCCATAAGACCCACACATGCCAGTCAGGAAGGTTCACATACCCAACAACAGTCTCAGCCAGCAGGACAGGTGTAGACAAACACAGACAAATGCTATACTATGGCCTCTGAATGAGCCCTATGGGTAACCCCTCCCCCAGGCCTACACAGACAGACTACAGCAGGCCAGGCAGTGTGATGTAAGTTGTGAAGGCTAGGAAGTCAGAAACAAATATGTAGGTAATTAAAGCTAAGATCTATAGTAAACTGGTATGCCTCAAGCCAGCACAATAGGTAAGACTACAGACTGAAATGGAGTACCTGACATACCAGTACAGTCCTAGAAAATGTGTACAAGTGTCAGGTGTGCCCCCCCCCCATCCTACGTACACTTATAGTAAAAGCCAGGTGTGCCCCCCCCACTCCTGTGTAGAAATGTTGAAACAGTTAGGTGTCCGCCCCGCTATGTAGAAATGTAGCAACAGTCAATGCCAAATGACCGATGGATACCCTGCAGACACAGCATGCTACCTGTTGGTGTACAACACAAAGGTCAGCACCGCAGTACAAACTACCTGGACTTGATCCACTCATCCAATACAGATGGCCATACTGGGCATGCTCCCACACTTAGAGGAATGAAGGCAATGACAGTCAACAACATACTGAAAGGTCATACTGGGCATGCTCACACACTTAAACACATGAAGGCCATGTCTGCAAACACCAGTGGACCAGACATATCTGGCAGTTGCAGTTCTTAGTGCAGACACATGTCAGTATGCACCACTCCTGCCTTGCACACACAGTGGATAGGAATACAGACATATATGTAAGGACAACACACTATAATAAGCCAAAGGAAGATGGACATAGATATGTGGAAGAGGGTGACTGTGACAATGAGCCATCTGGGCCTGTCCCACCCAGCACACAGCCAAAGGGCTCCAAACACATGAGGTGCAGATGTCACTCACTGCAGATACTAGCCACCGGTATCTGTCAACATGACAGACTATGTAGTGCATGTGCCAGCTGTGCAACATGACTGTACAAGGAAGTAGTCATCTAGTAGCTGTATACACGTATTTGTGACATATGACCCCGTGTGTGCCCACATGTGGCATGTCAACCCCTACATGAATGAGTTATGGCCCATGCACACACCACCCTCTCCATAGCAGTATTATGCCAAGCCTGCTGAGGTCATCCAATGTGAAATACACCTTTGCGAGAGCTGTAGCTCAGTAATCTTCATGGCGCGTCCCATAAGTGTGTACTGCTGTAGGGATAAACTAGTTATGTAGTAGTTCTAACCTCAGACTTAACAACTGTGTGAGTGTGTGTTCGTGTGCATGTCTGTCTTCTGTCTCTGACTGTGTAGAGAGAAATGCTTTTTAAGCTACTCACACTCCGTGTAATTCATATACTCAGCTTTGGCAAGGCTGCTGATGTCACTCACCTACAAATACACCTCTAGGAAAATCATAGCCTAGTAATCACTGTAGTGTGTCCTGTAACTGTGTACTGCTGTAATGTAATTAAGTAGGTATTCTAACCCCAGACATGGCAAGTTTGTGTGTAAATCTGTGTGTGTCTGATTGAGTCAAGAGCAATGCTTTTTAGGCTACTCACACTCTGTACAATTTATATACTCAACTTTGGCAAGGCTGCTGATGTCACTCATCTAGAAATACATCTCTGGGAAAATCAGAACCCAATAATCTCCATAGTATGTCCTGTAACTGTGTACTGCTGTAGTGTGATAAAGTAGCTAAATAGGTGTTCTAACTCCAGACTTGGAAACTGTGTGTGCGAATCTGTGTGTGTGTATGTCTGACTGAGTAGAGAGCAATGCTTTTTAGGCTACTCACACTCCATACAATTCATATACTCAACTTTGGTAAGGCTGTTGATGTCACCCACCTAGAAATTCACCTCTGGGAAGATTGCAGCTCCGTAATCTCTGTAGCATGTTCTGTAACTGTGTACTGCTGTAGTGTGATTTAGAACTGTGGTAGGTTTCTATTTCCACCCATGGCAGTTCTGTATGTTTTGTTTGTGTTTCAATGTCTGTGTATGGAGCAATGCATTATAGGCTACTCACTCGCAGTACATTTCAAATGCCCTACTTTGGCAATCCTGCTGATGTCCTTCATTGTGAAATACAACTTTGGGGAAAAAGTTCTTTAGTAATCCCTGTGTCGTGACCTATAACTGCTCTATGCTGTTGTGTGATATAGATCTTAGACAGGGGTTCTATACCTGCACATGTCAGTTGATGTTTTGTGTGTGTCTCAATGTCTGTGTAGGGAGCAATGCATTTTAGGCTAGTCACAAGCAGTACAGTTGAAATGCTCTAGTTTGGTAATCCTGCTGATGTCATTCATTGTGAAATACACCTTTGGGGAAGGACTTCTCTTGTAATCCCTGTGGTGTTTCCTATAATATCTCCATACTGTAGTATGATATAGACATCAGTCAGGGGTTCTATACCCACACATGTCAGTTCTGGATGTTTTGTGTGTTCCTCAGTGTCTGTGTAGGGAGTAATGCATTTTAGGCTAGTCACTTGCAGTACAGTTGAATGCCCTAGTTTGGCAATCCTGCTGATGTCATTCATTTTGAAATACACCTTTGGGGAAGGATTGCTCTAGTAATCCCTGTGGTGCATCCTATAACAGCTCTGTTCTATACCCACACATGTCAGTTGTGGATGTTTTGTGTGTGTCTCACTGTCTTTGTAGGGAGCAATGCATTTTAGGCTAGTCACTCGCAGTACAGCTGAAATACCCTAGTTTGGTAATCCTGCTCATGTCATTCATTGTGAAATACACCTTTGGGGAAACACTTCATTAGTAATCCCTGTGTGTCCTATAACAGCTCTATGCTGTAGTGTGATATTGACCTCAGTCAGGGGTTCTATACCCACACATGGCAGTTCTGGATGTTTTGTGTGTGTCTCAGTGTCTTTATAGGGAGCAATGCATTTTAGGCTAGTCACTCGCAGTACCATTGAAATGCCTTAGTTTGGTAGTCCTGCTGATGTCATTCATTGTGAAATACACCTTTGGGGAAGGACTGCTCTAGTAATCCCTGTGGTGTGTCCTATAACAGCTCCGTTCTATACCCACACATGTCAGTTGTGGATGTTTTGTGTGTGTCTCACTGTCTTTGTATGGAGCAATGCATTTTAGGCTAGTCACTCGCAGTACAGTTGAAATGCCCTAGTTTGGTAAGCATGCTGATGTCATTCATTGTGAAATATACCTTTGGGACAAGGACTTCTCTAGTAATCCCTGTGGTGTGTCATATAACAGCTCCATGTTGTAGTGTGATATAGACCTCGGTCAGGGGTTCTCTATCCACACATGTCAATTCTGGATGTTTTTTGTGTGTCTCAGTGTCTGTGTAGGGAGCAATGCATTTTAGACTAGTCACTCACATCATCGTTGAAATGCCCTAGTTTGGTAGTCCTGCTGATGTCATTCATTGTGAAATACACCTTTGGGGAAGGATTGCTCTAGTAATTCCTGTGGTGCTTTCTATAATAGCTCCATGCTGTAGTGTAATGTAGACCTTGGTCAGGGGTTCTATACCCTCATATGTCAGTTGTGGATATTTTGTAGGTGTCTCACTGTCTGTATAGGGGGCAATGCATTTTAGGCTAGTCACTCACAGTACAGTTGAAATGCCCTACTTTGGGAATCCTGCTGATGTCATTCATTGTGAAATACACCTTTGGGGAAGAAGTACTCCAGTAATGTCCTTGGTGCATTGTATAACTGTGTAGTGCTGCAGTGTAATAAACTAGTTAGGTAGGGGTTCTGCTCCCAGACATGACAGGTGTGTGTGTATAATTGTAACTTGTATCCTGTGTAGAGGTGGTTGTGAGTGTGTGACACGTGTGGAGGGGATTTTGCTTATTTCTTTTATGGTGGCCCTACTATATATCACACTGTCAAACATACAGGGATAACAGATGTAAATTAGCTGAGAGGCTGGGGTGCAAAGCCATACCCATACATGTGACACCAAGGCCAGCCAATCACAGTTAGCATCTCCACTATTACCCAGAGCACACACTCAACCCATGTGTCATATGCACACACATGCCTAGGCAACAGCCAATATGTGGGTAGTACACTGCATATTGGCCACTGATAGTAACTATACAGTGATAGCAGTGGGCTACAGAGGGCATGTCACCCTGCCCATCTGTCCAATATGCATGTACACGCAGACAGTGGACCTCCACCATGTTCCCCAATGGACACCTGCACCACCTGTGGTGCCTTCACATGTCACTCACAACAGACATACCATGCCTGACAACATGCCCTGTATGGACAGATGACACTGACATCAGGGAATGCTGTTAGCATGCTATCAATGTAGGTGCAGAGTAAATCTGCTGCCCATTACCAGTTCCTGCCACAGGTGGGCAAGACTGGCACATCTGGTGATAATCTGTGTTCACAACATGGGCCAGACATCCCAAGTACAGTTCCACATGTGACTGTATATGCATGTGGGAGGTGTGCACATCCCAGACACCATCCATGTAATGGACTAAGGAACACATACATGGCAAGTGATGCACAGCATTGGCCACACACAATAGTCACCCAGGTGACTGGATGGGGGATGCAATACCCACCTGTGTGGGCAAATGCAGAAACTATAGGCCTGAGCCACAATGCAGACCATTGTCATGTGGCCTGATGCCAAGGTATACCCATCGCCTACCCTTGTACAGCCTGCTGGCTCAGTTGACCACCACACACCCATGCAGACATGCACCCAGGCATGTCAGAACTGGCACCCTGTGTGTTTGTGTGTCTGTGTTGTATGGTGCATATGTCCATATCCACACACACTACAACCCCACAGGGCATACTGAAGCATGCTGTCTGATGTCTGACACCTCCTCATACTCTCTGCCAATACGACCTCCTTATGACCCATGTGGTGCATGTGATACCTGCACATTGATGTGTTGTGGCAATCCCACTAGTGATGAGTTGCACTCCTTGCCCTGCCAAGTGTGTCAATGTGTGTGCGTCCCTGTGTGAGTGTGCCTGTGTTGATGCTGGCACCTGTTCATGCAGACAGGCACGTGTACATCACCTACCATATATCTACCATATCCCTGTTGCAGATGTCACTCATCATCACATATATGTTCAGTTTTACTATCCCACTCCTCCCAGACATGTATTTGCCTGTCTTCTCCACTCCCTCTCTGGTGGATGTGGAGACCCACACCTGCTTTGCTTAGGCAGCAGCATAAATTGCAGCCCTCCCTTAGCTGACTGCATGTGGAACAGCTGTGGTAACATTCCCATAATCAATTGCATGGAAACACACCCCAGTACCTAGGAACATCATGGTGGTGTTGGCCCTTTTCAGTCACTGTGAGCAAGAACTAGATCTGTTGTTTGGCAAACAGCATCTCAGATGGATTGGGGATTTAACCCTAACAACATACACTGTGGAAAGAGGACAACAAACAGGAGGGGTATGTGCCTGACCTGACTACAGATTGTAAGTGCTTCTATACTGCATTTGGAGTAATGTTGGTTTAACAGTGATTGTCTGGATATGCCTGTCATACATGTCGCAATACCTGCCATGTCAGTTCCATGTATATGAGGAATCCCCATCTGCAGGGTCATCTGCAGACTGGCCAGTGTTGTGCTTTTGGTTTCATGTGTTAGCCACGGTGCATCTATCTGTTTAATGCAGGAGGTAGTGTGAGGATTGCAGTCTGTAGATGGTGAAGGCCATGACAGTTACTGACTTCATATCATTCATAGGACATATGTTGCAACAAACCCCGTTACAATGGTAAATGTATGAGGTTATCACAGCAACATGTCTATACTGGCCCTGTGTATGTGCTGTCAGCCACACCTCTGTCAACGTTTGTACATACGTCGTGCATGAAGTGGTGCATATGTGCTGTACACCATAAATAGTGTCATCATATCTGATAACAAGCCAGTGATATATCAGATTGCTACACATATCATGTATAGTAGGGGTTATATTTCATGACATAACCTGGACATTCTGTGGATGCTTGTACAGTACTAAGGTCTGTGCAGTGAAGGTGAATGTCAGCAGTGTGTGTATTGTTAATATGTACTTTAGCCTGTGTACAGACTGTAGTAGATGTCATTGTTCTAGCTCCCCTTCTATCTGATGTTACATGCTGCCCCACTATATGGTACCATTTTGCCATACATGTTTGTGGGGCCATGCACACACATGTCCCATACCACAGACAGCCATCAGACCAAACTGTGTAGCAGCCCAGTATATGTAGGGTCATTCTGTGAGTGGCACATATGAGGATGGTGTAGAACAGATAGTCCATATACTGTATTATTATGCTAGCTTACCATATGTGGCTGTGGCTGTGTTCACATTGGTTGAGGTTATGCACTTTCACACAGGTGTATCTTACCCTGTGCTGTGACATGGCTGCTGAGCCTGCTATATATGCAGGTACTTGTGCATTGCCCCATACGAGATGTAGGCCAGTGTTGAGCCAGTCTGCCTGTAGCCTGCACAGTGGATTGTTACATGCCTAGCAGCTTAGTTTACTTACCCAGTGAGATGTGATGTGCAGAAACTTGCCAGATGTACGGCTGCTGGGCCTGCCTTAAAAGTCATGTATGTCAGACAGAGCAGTGGGATGCTGTACAGATGTATTTCAATATCTAGTGGGTAGTATGTGTCCATGGTACCCCTGTACCAGCAGTCCTTATGTGTCAGGACAGACAGGAGTGTGTGAATCCAAAACCTATGGTGGCAAATGTATACCAGTCGTTATGTGTTATACCCATCTACATGGCTGTCTACATCCATATTGTCGTTCATAGGTTCATAGGTTCATAGGTTTATACTAGGCTATCTGCCCTAAGGCATTTATAAGCCTAGCCCCCAATTATTGGCTTACGCCACCCCTTATATATAAAAATACTGTGCCATTTATTAGTTTGTTTTCTTGTGTCCAGCAGCACAAGAGATGATTCCTGGGGTAAACCACGTCTCTCCCATCCACAGGTCTTCCACTTCTCTAGAGAGCAGTCGCCTCAGCTCTGCCTCATCATGACCGTTTTATTCGATTTTTATTCCACAGCATAGGAGTCTCTATCCTCATCATCTCTCCATGGTTTCCCGATTATATTATTAGTGGTTTTGTTTAAGTGCTTTTTTTTGTGGTTTTTTTTTTTGAGGATTTTTTGAGTACATCCATTATGTCCCCATGTGCCTTGTATGTCAGGCACATGTCACCTCTGAGCAGACGGTATGCGACTGAATAGATTGTCAGGTCTGATAGACATGTTGTGCACTAAGGGATTGTGTGTATACCTCTGGACTGTACAGGGTGTGTCCATATTTCCATGTATATTGGCCAATATCTCTGCTGCACTCCACAGGGGCATTATATGCTAGCGGCGTTACTTTACAATGATTTCCTTAGGATGTCTGTCAGTAGCCAATGACACACATGTTATAAGCAGATGTCACCTTCCACACACACCATGTCTGTGAAGACAATCCCAATGACAGTAGCAATAGTCTAGTAATATACCTGCTATACATACCTGACATCCCCTTGCACTACGACTTTGAGACTATAGGGGATGGGGTAGGGCTACACTCCATGTCCAGGACATATGGTGGAAATATATGTACATATACTTATCCAGATAGCCATATATATATAATTACACATGTGTACTACTTCCAGTTACTACTGTCATGGCAACCATCCACTATAAATCCCTGCAGCATGTGGGCGTGGTCCCTTTACATTTCCTGTGTGATGGACATCCTTCCTGTGTGTGGGCATCAATGTTACAGACAGCAGGTAGCAATACCACTTACAGGAGAACCTGCACACTCAGAGCTGCCACATATTTGTAGGAGAATCAGGAACTACAGACAGACTGTGAGTAGAGTTGTTATCCTTTGTATAGTACTGGTGTTACAGGGTGTGTGTGTGTGCGTGTGTGTGCGTGTGTGTGCGTGTGTGTGTGTGTGTGTGTGTGTGTGTGTGTACATACTAGTCTACCTTGGAATGCAGTCTGTCTGCATAGCTCACTACTGCAGGCCTACCCTCTTGCTGGACAGAGGTATGCCTATCATGTGATGTCCGTCCACCACACAGGTCCTGTGTCAGATATTACACTGGCAGTGTGTGTGTTGCATGCTATCAATACATGGCTACATCTATTTCTGTTTCTAACCTCAATTCCCTGACTAAAGGTATGTTGTAAACTATCCTGTAACACTAGCACCTTGCTTAGTATATGGAAACAGTGTTCCACATATGTGTGTGTGTGCCAGCATCTGTCCTCCATCTATATACCAAGCTTTTCAGCTATGTCATACTGTTGGGAGTTGTTCTGTAGTGTGATGTGAGTATATCACACTGCCTTTGCTGCCATTAGTCTACTGCTGTTGTATCCCCCACACATACATTGGGGGTGGGGCCATATACATGTGGGCATCACCTACACAATACCTGTGTGCCCTTATACACTGCAGAGGCCAGTGTATGTAACAGTGGTATATGGGCCTGTATTATTGAGTCTAGGTGGGGAGCACCATAAATGACCTAGGCTGTTACAAAATGTGAGGGTATCAGAGGTGAGCTGCCACAAGGTATATGGCTGTACAGTACCGTATACTTCACCTATATTGACATTACTTACATGAATTGGGGTACTGCAAGCCTACTGCATCCTGCCATACAAACTGTTCTGTTTGTTGGTGTGCTCGTGGTGGTGTCAGTTATGCCTTGTTATGTACCAGTTACAACCTATTTGATCACAAAATGTCTTTACCTCCTACTGAGTTTGTACAGAGTGTAGATAGAGGCTGCTGAACTCCACACCTGCAGTACATACTGTTGATTGTTTGGTATCCTGTGGCCCAGTCTGTCTTCACCATTGTACAATCTGAAGGGCTTGGCCTGGACAGCAACAGTTGTGAACTTTTCCAGACTACTGTATTAGTGTAACTGTTTCACAGTTGCAGTACTCTATTGATATGGTTGTCAGTATCTGAACAGCTATATGACATGGCATATAAAACTGTTATAGTACACAATTAAAGGATTTCCATTTCTGCAAACCTGTGTGTGGTGTCTTTCCTATGACCTTTCTATGGGTATATGTTGCAGGCAATGATTGACATTTGTATGGGTGGCCCATACAGTGTCCAGTTGTTCAGGTGTTAACTGTAGGCATAGTGGCTGTTCCATATTGTGTGCACCGTCTACATATGTATCTTACTGTACATATAGCTGCGTGTGTATGTGTAGTCACATATATATATATATATATATATATATATATATATATATATATATATATGGGTTCATGTCAAGCCAACGACATGCTAAAATAACGAGTACATCGTTATCGACATTATCAGTAGGTAAGTACAGTGCTAACATGGGTCCTGCAAGGGGGAAGTAGTATGGGTACAGTATCATATCATACCCTTTACTTCCCCCTTGCAGGACCCATGTTAGCACTGGACTTACGTATAAATGTACTGTCGATGTTTTGAACTGTCGATGGTTTCGTTTCGATGTAGTGACTTTCGTTATTTTAGCATGTCATTGGTTTGACATGAACCCATATATATATATATATATATATATATATATATATATATATATATATATAATATATATATCTGTATCTGCATATCTGTGTCTGTGTATCTGAATCCTGGGGATGTTGATGGCTTCCACATATTACATGTCCTATGGGAGGCAGACTGTACTTGGTAGTGTATTGCAGGGTGCACGTGTTTGGCTGTGCGGGGGATGCCTATTCGTACAAGACATATAGTGTGTGGGGCCTTTCGACACCATTAATGGTTCATGCGGACATATGTGTATTTGTTAATCTGCCATTGCTATCTACAGATGTATGGCCATATATACCTGTATAGATATATATATCTGCTAACATTTATATAACTATGTCTGTATATACCTACATAGATATATATATGCGTACACATATGTAACATGCTGTGTATATGTAGACATATTGGTGTAGACACATGTATGTGTCATTTTAGGCATATGCATGTATATATGTGCATATATAGTGGCATATATGTATATAGAGTTAGAAAAACAAAGCAAAAAAAAAAAATATATATATATATATATATATATATATATATACATATATAGATATGTTGTATCTGTTTAGATTTTAATATAGTTACACACACAGACATCTAGGTGTTGGTATACATTCTCTGTACTGTTGCATAACAGAACTGGATGATATGTTTCTGAAAACAGTGAATTTCTGCTTATCTGTCATGGCTTAGTGGTACATCACTTTGTCTAAGGTGTGCAGGGTCCTTGGTTTGAGCGTTGCAAAAGCTGTTTATTTTGTTGCTGGGCAGAACACAGCCCATAGGATACAGAGTGATTCAGGCACTTTAAAGTAGTTGTAAGCTGGTTTGCATGGGTTTGCGTGGAGCTAAGCATTGACTACACAGGTTAAGCAATTTAGAAGCTAACTGAGTGTATGAAAATATAAGCAGAGGTTAGGAGTGCTTACTGTCATGCAAACCTGTGCAAACCCTCTTACAACTGCTTTAAAATGCCTTAATCACTCTGTATCCAACGGGCCGTGTTCTGCCCAGCAACAAAATAAACAGCTCCTGCAAGGCTCAAAACCAATACCCTGCCCACCATACACAAAGTGATTTACCACTAAGCCATGGCAGATGTTTTCACATACATATCATCCAGCCCAGGTATTCAACACTACAGGGAATGTCTTCCACCATGTGGATGTATGTGTGTATGTATGTATATATATATATATATATATATATATATATATATATATATATATATATATTCATATTTAGATGGATATAACATATCTACATATGTAGTTATAGCTATAGAAATATATACATATATATATATATATATATATATATATATATATATATATATATATACATTTATATATATATATATAGATATAGATATAGATATTTCAATATATACATATATACATAGATACGCATACATCTATAGATATATATGTATACATCCAAATGTCCAGATGAATACAGCACTAAGATACATGTATGTAATCATATAAATGGTTCACCTTTCAAAATGAGAAGATCATGTCTCTGAAAGCTGAAGGCCTAAAGTATGTTTTCAACATTGCACATTCTTGCAAGAAATGCATTGAATGTGCAATGAGCGAATGTCACTATGCATTCGCTCACTGCAGATTCAGCAATTTGGGTGCGGATGGCAGTATAGTGGGGATGGGGAAAATTTGCCTTTCACCCACTGTAGTGCAAACTCTGAGTTAGTATATCACAGTAAGGGGGTTGTGAGGGCCCATGCCCCCAGATGGGGGGTGCAAGGGGCTTGCCCTCCCCATAATGATATGTATTCCAACTTGTAGTTCAAGAATCAGTGAAGCTGCTCTTAGATTTGCTGAGTTTTGAACTGTGGTGCAATTAGGAATGATGGCTTGGTTGTTTCGGTTCACAGAAAGGGCCGTTTGAAGAAATGATTGTCTCCCTTTCAAAGGTAAACACATATATATCTATACAGGTATATATGGACATACATCTGTAGATGAAATTGGGAACATAACCACAACGTATATGTCCACATGCACCATTGATGGGTTTGAGAGACCCAAACAACATGCATCTGGCACAGATAGATATTCCCCCCCACAGCCAAACACGTCTGGCCTGCAATACACTACCAACCTTAGCAGATCCCATAACCAGGACCCTACATGACAAGGACAGTACATGTTAACAGTACTCCATCCCACCTGTAGGATGTCAGGCTGGCATTACTAACATATCATGCAGTACAGTTAAGTGAAGTGTCATGCTTGAGGGAATCCCCTGGGCAGGTACAGTAAGTAGCTGGGATCCCTCATACGATCCAACAGGCCTGCACCTGACAATGGATTCACCAATGTTGGCAAGAACAACCACAAATCCACCATGTCAGCTGGGAACTACCACCCAGTAGCCTGATTACCCTGGTCTGCAGGGACATGGAACATAACAATGAACCCATGGCCAATGTCACTGGCAATCTTAACACATGTGACCCCACCAATGTTGGACTTGCCAAAGGCAGAGAATACAACCTGAACCTGGTATACCTCCTTGACACAATCATGACAGGTTAGATGAGGATTAGGAGGTGCACAATGCCTATGTAGATCATAGCAAGCTTTTGTACACCATCCCACATGTAGGAATGTGCGTAGATGTTAAGGGATCTACCTTTGTTCACAGACTATTTTTCCACCAGGGCTGCTTGGCAAATGCCAACATTCCACATGTGCCATCCCGTGGACATACAGTCCTTCAAAGATCATAGATGTGTTAATGCCCACCTCCACACTGTAGAGGTGTGCAGCACTACTGGGGTTGCTATAACTCACTGGGTGTGGCTGTTGTGGACACATCTGCCATCATTGCAGTTACTGTTGCATCTATCCCCCCACATAGCTGTCTGTAATACTGTACAATGCATGTTATCAGGTTGTTAGTTGCTGCTTACACCATTCACAGTAGTTGAGTGCCTTACACCCTCCTAAGGATAGGGCTATGCCAACAGCATTGGCACACTCATGTTACTGAGGTGAGGATCGCAGTAGAGTGGGGAAAGGGACATACACCCTGCTGTTAGCATGTTCAATTAGCAGGACCGAACACCATGAATATGCAGTCAAAAAATAGTTAAACTCGTCAGGAATAAACAACGGCCGAAAATGCCAAACTTGCTAAAGCAGGTCGTTTAAAATTCCACAGGGTAGCATAAGCAAGACGCCAATGAACGAACAACTTCAGTTTTATTAAGCACCACAATTCTGCTTTTCATCGGCGCCCTGCACCAACTTCTTCAGATTTTAAAAAACATCTCTTGCTAAGCGCTGCAACATTTAAAGCCACTACAAGCAGAATTCATTTAAAAGACGCACCCCCCAGTTCCCTTAAAGCAACAAAGTCAAACTAACAACACTCTGATTAAAAAATCATATCCCATAAGTAAAGAAGCTTATACATAATATAATTATAATTATATATACACACTATGGGATAACTAACAATATGATGCTAAAATTATTCCATAAATTGCACTTACATAAAGCGATCAAATGATTGATTTCCCTTTATAAATATACTTGTTTAAGCTCAATGTGCAAGGTAAAAATGAACTAATTAAATGTGCAAAGATACCATAGTATATGAAATACTAATGAAGGAACATTTGTTTTCTCAATATAGTAAATGTAAGTGCATTTTAAAAACATTAAACATTAGGAATACATTTGAATTAAACAGATGCATTTAAAAATACGTATGTATACACATAAATAAAATCAAAAAATCAAAAAAAATGCCCAAATCAACATTACTTAGCTGGACTGACATCCACATGTACCCAACAACTGAGCCCTCATACATCATCTTTCCAAACTCCTCAACTTAAGAACACAGCTGATAGATAACATACTATTGAGGCCAGGATGGTGGTAAGCTTCCAGCCTCAACTGCCACATCAGTTCCTTCAATTCCAGTTTCAATGATTCAATTCCTCCCCAGTTAGCACAATTCAGATGATCAATAATCATAAAAGAAAAAACATGTCCAGGATTGTTATGGACATGATTTGCAAGGGCATTGTCTAGTTTAACCTTCTTTATGGTGTACAAGTGCTCATACATGCGTTCATTCAGTCTCCTGTCCATCTTGCCTACATAAAAGGCTGGGCATTACGAACAAAAAGCAAGATACACTACATGTGTACATGCACAATTGTATCTCCCTTTAATAAGGTGCTTAATGTCCCTGATCATGAAAAATGTGCCTGACTTTACATGTCTGCAATACTTGCACATGTTATACTTGTACATACCGGATCTTGGGGTAACAATGTCGCCTTTCCTTTCTAACATATTCTTAATGTTCAGACCCCTCCTGAACGTAATCTTTGGGGCCAACCCTAGATTAGCAGGTCCTGTTAGTTCAACTGGCAACAGGTCCCAATTTTTCTGGATGATGGACACAATAGCTCGAGCATCCAGGCTGAAGGTAGTGATGAAACTGCAATGGTATATGCCTCTAAGTAGACCATCACCCTGTGAGAAATTATTCTCCGACACAAAGTGACTCAAAATGGGCTGGAAATGACCCATTTCTCTTTTAGATCCAACTTCTAGGCACAAGTCTACCACTAGCTCCTCAGGGTAACCCCTGCATAAAAACAAATTCGATATGAACCGACACTCTTCCTGAAAATCGCCATCCCTCGAGACCATTCTGGCCACCCTCACAAATTGGCCTTTTACTAGTGATCTCTTCTGGTGGGCCAGATATTCACTGTCAAAGTGCAAATAAGAATTGGAAAAAGTGGGCTTGTGGTGGATGCTACCTAAAAATTGGTTCTGATTACTGTCCTTGAATAATTCCACATCCAGGTAAGATATCCTATCTGTATCGAAAGTAGAGGTGAATTTTAAGAAATCCGTGGAATTATTAAACATCTCCATCAATTCATTGGCCACCACAGAGTCACCCTTAAGTATGATACAAATATCATCCAAGAATCAAGTATATAAGGGGACTCTTTTTAGAATGATCATGTTTGTAAACACAAATTCCTTCTCCCAATGGGCCATGACCAAATTGGCCACACTCGCCCCACAGGGTGAGCCCATAGGAACTTCGACTAAATGATGGAACCACTTATTGTTAAAAGAAAAGTAATTGCACATTAAAATAATATCCGGAAGATCTTTTACCATTGCAGACTCACTAGCCGGTGCCTGTTTTGCAGTCATTTCCAATTCAATCCACTCCACTGCCACATCATGTGGAATGGATGAATACAGGTCAACGATGTCGACCGTCAGGAAATGGTAGTCGGGGCTATAAGGAATGTTCTTCACCTTCCCCAGAAAGGACCAGGAATCTTTGGAAATATATGATTCACTGGCCACATATTTCTTAAGGATGTGGTGTGTCTTTTAAATGAATTCTGCTTGTAATGGCTTTAAATGTTGCAGCGCTTAGCGTGAGATGTTTTTTAAAATCTGAAGAAGTTGGTGCAGGGCGCTGATGAAAAGCAGAATCGTGGTGCTTAATTAAACTGAAGTTGTTCGTTCACTGGCATCTTGCTTATGTTACCCTGTGGAATTGTAAATGACCTGCTTTAGCAAGTTTGGCATTTTCGGCCATTGTTTATTCCTGACGAGTTTCACTATTTTTTGACTGCATATTCATGGTGTTCGGTCCTGCTGGTTGGAAGGAGCTGTGCTAGGCTGGTAGTAGTTTGTTTCTTTGGCTTTTGACTTCTAGTTAACATGTTCAATGTCATCCACATTGCAGACTGCATATATAGCAATGTGTGGTTGTGCCTATCCTGTCTTGGTGGGATTACATGGGCAACAGATGTGTTACCTGCACTGGGACATACCTCTATGTGTACAGTCTTGTATCCAAACCAAAGGCACTGTGTGTTTTACCCAGCCATGTCATGTGTACCACCCACTACACTTACTGGTGTCCACTGTAGAAGGCCTGCTGACACCACTACACCCATCAGCCATGTGGCACATGGACAAACACGACAGAATCAGAGTAGATAATGGAAACAATACAACATTGTTAATTACAGCTAAAATGCATCATGGCTGCACAGCTACGCCTTTCAAGATAATAGCATTTCACTTTACTGCTGACAACATGCTACACAGTATTCCATTGCTACAGTGTTGTACAGTCACTTTGTGCATCAGCACCATGTTAGCCTGTCCCTGCATCGATGTTACAGATGACAGGATGTGGCACAGGTATCATCATATGCACAGGGTGTGTTGTTGGTTTGCCAGAGGCCTAGGCTGAGCCATACAATTGACAACGTGCATGTGTGAGGGGGCTGAGTACTGTTATGGGCCAATGGTGATGTCGTGTGTGCAGGTATGTGGTTGCCCTAGGTTTGTTGTTTATGTGTGTGTGTCTGCACGCACACAGTTCTACCACATGGCTGCCCTATATGAGGATTTGTGAGACAGCTGCAGACTGTACCTGGCAGGGTTTGCTGTTCACTGTTTCTGGCCATGGACACGGGACCTGTGCCTGGCAGGGGTGCTACAGGCAGTATCAGGTACAAAGCCAGATCGGGTACTGTCCCCAAGGTTGAGAGATGTCCACTGGATCCAGGTCCCTCCTGGGACTGGCCAGGGCCATGTGCACTTTATCTGCTATGATGGTCTGTGGACAGCACTCCCTCACAGTGCTGGGGCTGATACTGCCACTATGGGAGAGGCTGTGACTGGTGTAATGTCCACGGTGACCTCCAGCTGCTGGTGTTGCTGGCATATTTCCCTGTGGCTGTCGCAACTATACAATGTCTCACCTCACCATTTATCCATGACCTTGATGTAATTACAAATGACACATGCTAGGTCATGGATGCTGTCAGTTACAGAGGTGTGATGAGCCCTCTACACCCTTAGACCCTGTCTGATGTACCATTCCATTTGTGGCTGTGCCTCCATGACAGTCTGGATCATGAGTGCGGTTGATATTGATGTGGCACATCTGCCAATGGCATGATGACCAGCAGTACTCTGACAAGCACCCCTGAACATCTTCCTATGTGGTACCCCACCGGACATCTGGCTATAGCTGCTGTGTCCTGACACACGTGCCATAGATATCACACTGTCCTGGCCAATGCCAACCGTAGACTGTCCATCAGCTAAGCCCAATGGTGATGAGGTATATAGAGGCAGTGTGACTGTGTGCATGGATGGGGTGGATACTTGTGGGATGTCAAATGGTGGCCCAGCAGCAGCCCCTGATGACCCTGCCTGTGCCTTAACAAACCTATCCTCATGGTCACTGCCTGTATCAGTGACATCAGATTCCCTGCAGGAGAGATCCAGCCCCACCTCACCACCTGTGAGGGAAAAACAGGGAAAAGACTGTAAGACCTGTACATCACCGTTAAACAGTACACACACACACACACACACACACACACACACACACACACACACACACACACACACACACACACACACACACACACACACGTGTGTGTGCAGACATGGCCACACACAGAGACATACACACTTGCAGTCAACATACATGACAATCCATACACTCCACCAGACAGCACCTACAGACAGCTCCAGCACCCCCATAACACACACAATAGCAGGTGATGGTGCAGTACAGTATCACACACAAACCTGTAATTACACACATGTCAGCATGCAGAGCATTTGGTGCTCAACACCATGCAGTGCAACTGTAGTCAATCCACATTATCAACAGTATACATAGCTGTGATGCATGGCTTCTGATAGTAGGTGATGGACCTCCCCCTGGAACACAGTGCACCCTTGTCCACAGCATTTCTGTGCATCTGTTCAGCGCCCTGGCATGTACTGTGCACCATACCTCACAGGTGTACACACCATTGCAGGATGTGTATCTGTGTGTCAGTTATGCTTCCTCTGCTGCTCACAGCTTCTGTGTGTTTCTGGATTATATGTGGACATGTGTTTAGTGAATCCCTGATGTGCATTCACAGATGTCATCATCAGTGGTGCATGTATGAGTGATAGAATACCATTAGACCGAACAAAGACACAATGTACTGTACCTATGGTGAGTGTAGAGACCATTATTGACATAACACTCTCTTTCATGACATGCCATGGTGCAACACTACTGCATATGGCAACACTACACATACCTAATATGTGACATATGACCTAGGCATCAATTCCATTACAGGCCATATGTGTCAGTTGTGCAGATGCTGGTTGGGATGCATACAATTTGTGGGTGTATATGTGTGCACACACATATCATGATGGTGTGTAGCAATAACTGCTATGTGTAGTACTGTGGTCACTATACCTGGCAGGGGTATAGTAGCATGGGTCATCATCATGAGCCTGTAGTTGGTCAGTCAGGCCTGCAAATGTTCCCCAAACCTGCATGTTTGCATGCTAAACATGTGCACAGCCCTTGGAGGTCATACAGTACCACCACTAGTGCAGTGGGGTCAGGGTTATGTCTGCAATACTTCCTGACCTTGACTGTGTGCAGATAGAGCCATTCTCAGTGTGTTTGTCTCTCTCCTGCAGTGTACTGTTGTGTTTCAGGATGACACACCCTCACAATCCCCTGCTACATTGCAAATGCTCAACATCTGTGGCCTACACATGTGTGTCACATTGCAATATCCCAAACTAGGAACACCATGTGTACTGCCATATTCTCTGCCAATGTAGGTCAAACATGCAGATGTACAATGCCACCAGAAATGTACAGATAGGGATGTCATCCCTAGGTTGGGGTGAGGTGTGGATTGTGCAGCACATGCATCATAACTGCAACTTCCTGGACTTCTCCAACATGGTGCTGGTACATCAGATCACATTGCAACACATGGCTTTGGCAATGTCTCACCATTATGCAGGTCATATCTCTATTGAGCCCTGGCTGTTGTTACCTGTAGTACACATAGGTTCATAGGTGAGTACTGGTCTATTAGTCCTGGGAACTACATAAGCCTAGCCACAGGGGTTCCCAGCCATGCACCACTCAATAATGTTATTCCCCTGTGCCCCTGTCAGGCTGTGGCACAGATGTACTACCCAGGGTGAATTCCCCATTTCCCATCCAGTTGCCAAGTGTTTTTGTAAACAGGGCCAATGAGTAGAATTGCCTGACATGAATAGGTAGTCTGTTCCAGAGTGTGGGAATTCCCCAGGACAGAGCCCTATCCCTCCAGTATGTTCAGTGTAATGTGTTGATGAGGTTTAGGACCCTGGAGCATGTGTTTGCAGTGGGAGTGGGATTTCTTTATGTGTAGCATGTTCAACTGCTCTATGTATGACATAGCTGTGTATGTTAGGCAGATGTCAGCTGTGCCTAGGCAATGTGCACTGGAGTGTAGCTACAGTTGCCTGAGATGGTCTGTGTATTGCATGTGTTTGAGGCTGGTAATCCCATTAGTGAGGTGTGTGCTCTGTCAGTGAACATGTACAGCAGGCATTATGGGTAGGCATGTTAGATGTGTGCATGGCCTACACCATAGCTATAACATGCACAGTGAATTGCCAAGCATAACCTTAAACCATACTCACCAGCATCTGGCTGTTGCCTTGCTGGTATCCCAGAGGTACCTGCATTGAGATGAGATAGAGTTGATGTCAGTGGCCACAACAGTGGCATTGTTACAGGGTGGCTGCAGTATTACAGTAAAACAACAGCTGAAGTCCACAGCACTACAGATTATGCATAACTGCTTATCAGTACTACACAATAACAGACTCCACATCTCACATATGCATGATCTACCTGTACAGATACATACACAACAGTGGTCTACTGATATGCCCTGGAACCTTACCTGCATGCTCCATGTCTGGTGTGTGGGTAGCACCCACCTCCATGACTGTATATGTCTGTAGGTCTTGTGGGTGGGCAGGTGCTACCAGGCTCATGAGCAGCTCCTCCACTCTGGTAAGGGGGGATGGATGTTATGGCCCCCACCTGTTGCAAGGTGGTCACCCCGCACGGCAGCGGCATGGCGATGTACATGGCAGAGCAGGTCACTACAATGATGACAGACCTGCTCATATGTACGGCTGTGCATCCCCACCTCATTCACCCTGAGGACCACATCGTTCCACATGGCGGTCCACTAATGCTGGCCCTGGCTTGTCCTTGAGAACAGCAGTTAGTAGTTTGGATGATGCTGGTGAGTATTATGTCATCATCAGCTGCACTGTAAGCGGGATTCCTCAGGTGTGCCATACTCCCTGAAAGACATAAAGATGGAAATATGTCTCAGCAACTCATATGGCATGTTTACCATAATACAATACACATAGCAGTCTCCCGCCACCATATCAGCTCCAACTTCATGTTCACACAACGCAAGTGGTATGTCTCTGGTTTATCTACCATTGGGACATATATTGTATTGTACAACATTTTCTGCTATGTGTGTATAGACATGCTCCCTGTGGGGACACTAGAGTTGCTGGGCTGTTACAGAGTATTTCACCTGCATGCCATTTTCACTGCCACTATGTTTCCACATATACATGTGGTATGCTTGCTATGTGATTGCCACACATCTGCCATTCTGTGTTATTGGGAATATCTATGCATGCTGTTGGACATATTCTGGGCTTGTGTGGACTATTACAACCCACATATGTTCCATGACAGTTACACAACAGTATGTGTAGGGGTTATTTGCCAGCAGGAACACCACTCCCACCTGATGTGCACAAGTTACCAGTCCACATCACATCCGAGACCCACCATGGAACCTCATTATCTACTGTTCTGGCACTACTTCATGTGGAACCACCTCAGGGGATGGTGTCCCCCCCATGGAGCACACACAGACATATGTCTGTCATCCAGTTACGTCCAGATTCTTTGCACAGGGAGCTCCACAGAGACATGGGGTATGTGCTACATCACCTGGAGGCATGCAGTACACATACACAAGGTTCGACATGCATGTTCCTCCTGCTCAGCCCACAGCCCAGGCACCTTTATGACCATGTAGATGCTGTCATGACTGTCCATGGGTGGACACCATGTTCCCTTTGTTCCCATATGGGGGCTCAATGGCCTCCACATTCCAAATGGAACTACCCATACACAGTGTTTAACCACCACATGTGTCATATACAGCCCTGTATGCTGTCTTGTTTGTCACCCAACCAAACCTACATACCAATATGTGCCTAATACCCTTCACCAACATAAAATATCCCACCTTCTCAAAATTTTGCAATGTGTTCCCAACATGGGTTACACACCACACTCCATTTTGCAGCCATGTACTGGTGTGTAGATATGTTGTGTATTGATGTGTGATGTTCTCTCACACATGTCATGGCAGGGGACATGTATTGACATATATATATATATATATATATATATATATATATATATATATATATATGTATACCTATACATGTCAGTATTATGTATATATGTGTATGTGTCTGTTTGTATATATATAAATATATATATATATTTTTTTACATATATATATATATATATATATATATATATATATATATGTGTGTGTAGACATACACACACACACACACACACACACACACACACACACACACACACATATATATATATATATATATATATATATATATATATATATATATATATATATATACACATACATATGTGCATATATGTGTAGATATCATTATGTGTTGTTTATATACATATATATATATATATATATATATATATATATATATATACATATATATATATATATATATATATATATATATATATATGTATAACTGTCTGAGGTTCTGTAGACATACACAGCTGTGAATATGTATCACACAAATATGTATCTGTATGTGGGGTGCATACAATCATCTGGTCCACACTCTTGTAACTCTCTTTACTTCACAGCTGAACTGTTCTGACTTGCTGCAACACAGTCATTTGTCACATGTGAACACAGACTAATATTAGGGGGGTATATATGGTGACACATTTTAAATAAGCATATTATACTGCTATGGCAGTTGGGCATGCTATGCTACACTTTAACATGACTGTCCTGCTGTTGGTGTGGTCTCACACCCATGTGTCTATCATGGCAGTATTAATAACACCACCAGCCAATGGCCACAGTAATGTACAGAACACAGATATCATGGGTCACATCTTTGCTATTCACTGCTGGTCTGCACAGTTGCCAGGTATGTCCCACTGCCCACAGGGACTGACACTATTGTCCAGAGCAGTTGTTGAGCAGAACATCATTACAGGAACAAGTACTGATGGCAAATATAAATACTTTCCCATTATACATCCTATTATTCTATGCCATATACTACATGCAAGTAAATGCATATTTGTTTCACATACCTTTTCTGTTTTTTTCCACTGTAACACAACCCTGAGCTTTGTTACCTTTATTAAAGTTATTTTTTTATTTTCTTTCTCTCTCTCTTTCTCTCTCTCTCACTCTCTCCAGTAGAGTGATCAAGCTGGTTTGAATAGATTGCAGCATGCTTTTGTTGGTATTGCACATGATCAGGTGATGGCATCTGCACCAGTCAGTGTCCACTAGTTGCTAATTGCAGGCAGCCTGTTGTGCAGTACTTTAGATAACCACTGTCATGGCAACCCTGTACTTTAAATTGCTGACTTCTGTGGGCGTTGTCTCTTCACCTTTTCAGTATGGATGATATCCTTCCTGTGTGTGGACATCAGTGTTACAGACAGCAGGTAGCAAT
Organism: Protopterus annectens; assembly: GCF_019279795.1. Classification (NCBI taxonomy): domain Eukaryota; kingdom Metazoa; phylum Chordata; order Ceratodontiformes; family Protopteridae; genus Protopterus; species Protopterus annectens. The sequence continues at coordinate 1,310,472,713 of NC_056743.1, read as the reverse complement.
GCCTCTTACAGCAGAACCTGCAGACACAGGCCAAATACACATTTGGGTAAGGTTCCAGACCTACAGACAGCGTGAGTAGTGTTGTTGCGTGCATTGTATCTTGCTGGTCTTACAGGGTTTCTGTGAACATGGTACTTTTGCATGGAATGTTGTCTGTCTGCATAGCTCTTAACTGTGTACCTATCCATATGATACCAAGGGGACTGGCTGTTAGGTTTTGTCTGTGCACCACACAGGTATTGTCCCAGATATATCAGTGGCATTCTGACTGTTGAGTGCTATCAGTACATGGCTACATCCATTTGTATTTCAGTGTCGTATTCCTGCATAAGGGTATGCTGCAATGCCTCCTGTAACACCAGTAAAGTCCAAGGTGTGTAACAGCAATAATGTAAATATGGTCCTAAGTTCCTGCCTCTGTCCTCCACATATATGCCAGTCTTTGTCCTGTTGTGATACAGAAAGGGGTTGTTAGGTAATGGCTTATCATTATTTACCATTAGCATTACTGCTATCATCCCAGTCAAGTCATGGACTCCCACACCAACTGTTGGGCCAAGTCCATATATATGGGGGCAACAGCTGGAGAACACATGTGTGCCCCTGTACATTCCAGAGGAAAGTTTATGGTACACAGTGTTCCTTGACCTTGTACAGCCTTTTATGGGGGGAGGGTTCAATGCCATTAACCTAGGCTGTGACATCTTTTCAGGGATATAACTGTTAAGACGAGAGTCATTCAGTGTGATAGTGAGATGTTAGGTGAAGCAATGTTATGTACAAGATACTGTGACATTAACACAAGTGCTACTTTCCCCCCTAGGGCTTGACTACAGGGTGTAATTGTTGATTGTTACGTATCTTGAAGGCAAATCCTGTGTCTACTATTGTACTAATTTAAGGCCTTGTCCTGGACAGCATAGTATGGTATATATCCACATTGCCTGCATCTACTATTTTGTGTGGGCCTTGCATTCATCACTGTTTACATATTTCAAACCTTATGTGGTGTAAGTACTGACATACATTATTGTATAGTACACAAATAAAGGTTATCTGTGTATGCATACCTGTGTGTCGTGTCATGTCCTTTGAATTGTGGGTGGGTATATGCTTAATGTCAGTATTCTCATTTGTGGGAATGGTTTCCACACTGCACATTTCACAGGTGGCAGTTAAAGGGCTTGTGACTGAGGGATATACTTTGCACCCAGTACTTCCACACTACTTCTACAGATGTATGGCTACTAATACCTTTTGTCTGTGTATATGTGTATGTACCTATATATATCTCATATAGCTGCATCTATATATATATGCATATATATATATATATATATATATATATATATATATATATATATATATATATATATATATATATATACATATGAATGAACATATGTATGCATCTATATAAAATTGATGTTATATGATTATTTGTGAGTTATATTTATATATAGCTGTCTGTCTACATTTACAGATCTATATCTGTCAATATGTTCATGCATGTTCGGCTCATATTTTGGCCTGTACCTCATTCTCTTGGCAATTAACATGGATGATCACAGCATTGAAGTCAGTAACTAGTGCCAACACTTTTGTGTTTCAGACTTCATCTCCTTCTACATAGTTGTTCTAATAGATATAACTGTGCAACTAGCAACATTGTAGGTGTATTAGAGCATTAGTTGACATATAATCCCTATTTGTACCCACAGTGTGGCATACTTTGTCCAGACTTCTTGCATTAACAGGTTGTGTGGTATGATATTAATACATTTCATGTACTGCTGTCTGATTGTGATGGATGATATGTTTGTGTAAATAGTAGGTTATGTATATCTGCCATGGTTTAGAGGTAAATCACTTTGTGTATGGAGTGCAGGGTCCTGGGTTCGAGTGTTGCAGAGGCAGTTTATTTTTTTGCTGGGTAGAACAAGGGCCATTGGATACAGGGTGATTAAGGCACTTTTAAGCAGTTGTAAGCGGGTTTGCGTGACGGTAAGCACTGCTAACCTCCGCTTATGTCTTGTCACCCTCAGTTAGCTTTGGAATTGCTCAACCTGTGTAGGCATAGCTTACCCCCATGCAAACCCACGCAAACCTACTTACTGCTGCTTAAAAGTGCTTACTGCTGCTTACCCCCATGCTAATTTCTTTAAAAGAAAAGAAAAAGGGGTTTATAGGAAATTGGTGAAAAAAGGGCACAAAAAGGGAAAGACAGTAGGGAAAATAGCTAGGCATGTGCAGTAAGGGTATAGGAAAGGTCCATAGCTGTCCATTTCTTCTACAGCAACAGCTGTGCATATACACTGAATTTGGAAGTACATTTGGACCCTCAAACCCCTGGGAGAGTGGTGAGGACAACATATATTCATTGTGATGCCAATTAGACCAGATTACATGTGTCCAGTGGACACATGTGCCAAATGGGCAGCTATTTATGGAGCGAGATTTTTTTGTGGGAACAGATTGCCCTTTTTTCAGGTGAGAGTGGGATGTTGGGGAGGGGTAGTAGGTGTATTTGGGGAGGTAGGTTGGGTAGGTTAACAGACAAGACAAACAAGATGCATACAGGGGTTGTATATGACACATGTGGCGGGTAAACATCTTGGATGGGGAGGGTTGTTTGGAAGTCCAAACTCATGAGCCCCAACTGGAAACAGTGGGACTGAGGTCCCTACCCATGGGCAGTCACCACTGCATCTTCACAGCCCCAAAGCTGGCTGTGCTGTGGGCTGTGTAGGAGGGGCAGGCTCATGCTCTAATTGCACCACTCGGCCCTCAAGCTGGCGTAGCTGGTCTCAAAACTCCAGATCGAGCTCCCTATCCACCACTGTCTGGACATGTTGACGGGTGACAGGTTCCCCTCCGTGCCCACTCTGAGGGGGGGGTGAGCCCCATCTCCTGCAGTGGTTCCACCTGAAAGTGGCGAAGGGGCCACAGAGGAGGATGTTCCAGGCTGGACCCCAGACGTGCTAGTACCCGGTGCCATGGCCAGCTGAGGTGGGACAGGTGGGTCCGCTGGGACCGGCCTTCCCATATGAGCTATTTTGTAGCAGGTTTATGACAGATATGGATTAGTAACAGTCAACAGCATTCAGGATTAGTTATAACAGCATGCATAGGTATTCCCATTAACCCCAAAACATAGATTTAGCACAGTTGCAGAGCAAGCAGAACACATGCATATATGGAACAACAGTGGCCATTACAAGAGCATGCAGGTTTCATTGATGGCAATAGGCCACCAATATGGATGTATTTTAGCATGGCACACGCATAGAAACAAATGTGAATATTTATATACCATTAGGACATATGTCCCAATAAAAGTTTGGATTGTACACATACCAGTTGAGAAGTGTCATTGGGTTATTTTGCACATATGTTAGGGGTGAGCGAGAGAGAGTTCAGTTAACAACTAATATATCTTTGTAGTTTTCACAACATTCTTAGTCACTGCAGTGATCTTTCCCTTATATGTATTATTACACTACCCAGTGGCCTTATATTGTACACTGGTATGTTTATAGATTATTATATATGTGACCTGTGTCTTACATACAGGCGTGACAAGATACAGGTGTTAATGCAACATATGTTGAGAATTGCTGTCATACACTTTGGGTGAGATGCTAAAATGACAGGTTTGTTTTCATATACATTCTACGACTATGTACACATTTGAATATTAGTTATATGTAATTAACGGCTGCTTACATTTCTTGGATCATCACACTGATTTTTCAGGGGAATGGGGTACCAGGCTGGTGATATGGGCCATTTATCTGGACATGCTGGACAGATTTGAACAGTTGTGGGGTATGGATATGCATACAACTTTCAATTTGAACATTCTAGCACATTTTGTACAGTTGGGTGTAATTATAGAAACAGCTTTATATCTGAACATTGTTACAGAATCTGTATGATTATGCATTCAACTTAGTAGCAGTCCCAGGATGCAAACCCCTGCTGTGTGTGACTAAAAAGTATAGCTAACATCACAGTACACTGTGTTATCAGGGAATTGATGTAAAGCTTTCTACTGTTTTCTAAGTCTCCCTCATTTGTACAATATGACTGACCTCTTGGCACTTCCAACATTGTTATGTAGGACTTCATACCCATTTTATCTGCATACCACAGTGCTGGTGACACTGCTTAAAATACAACAGTACTATTTATAGTATGCAACAGTTCACCAACATATGACAGAAGAGTAAACAGAAGCACTCCAGGGGTCATACCTTTATTCCCAGACTATTACACATTTATTTCTACTGGTACAACACTTTCTAAGGCTGTTATATTTATTTATGACAGTACATGCAGACTAATTACTAACCTGCCTCACAATGCAGCCTTTGCAACTTAGCATCATGGGCTTGCTAGTTTGCAGCCCGCTCATCTGCAGCTGTCAGAGAAAAACAGTGATATTTAGCTATACCTATCCATATTATACACAAGCTAGGCAATTCTTAACTACTTAGTGGAATGAGTACTTATTACTGGGGCATTAGCCATCTGCCAAGACTCCTGGATCAACTGATCCAGTACATCCCCCTCCACTGTTTCAGGTCAGCATGGTGGTGCCTGACCTGCTCACCCATCTGGGGGATAACTATGGCAATGGTGAGGTCACGGGCAAGACTGTTCCAGGCCTCCATTTTATACTGCGAGCCGTGGTACTGACCCTGCAGTAGTCTCTCCTCTTGGTGTTTTACCAGGAGCCATACCATGATTTTTGACTCCTGGATTCCCCAGTGCTGCACTCTAAAATGAGTGCCTTCACCCACACCAGCCATTCTGCCTGCAGTAGGAAGCTACAACCAGTTATGGAATGTATTCCCACCTGTGTGGTTTAAATATGGCCAATTACCCGCTCATTTCTGTGATTGGCTGGGTTTGAAAAGGCTAAGCTATGGGCACACCTGCTTACCCAAGGTTGGCAGTGCTTAAAGGGGTAAACCACTAGGCAGATTGGATTGGCTCCCCTACACATTGCTTACTCTTACTAAGTTGAGATGTGCTGCGGTTAGCATTGTTTAATAGTTAATTTGCACTATATTTGTCTTTTGGCAGTGATTTATTCTTCATTACAGGTTATATATGTGTCTGGTATCCGTGATTCACGTGTTCATACACTTTATGGAGACCTGGGGACTTTTACACTTTATTACAATAACATCTCACATCTATGCTTACTGCAGTGCTCCAGTTCACATATTTATGTTATGTAGCAGGTTATACCACTTCACACTGTACATAATTCAATTTACGTTTTGTTTGATTTTCCTGTGGTGAGGATTAGTTTGCTGATACCTCATTCATCTGTATTGCTATTATGGCTTAGTGGTTGACTTCTGTGACTATAATGTACAGGGTCCTGTGTTCAAGCCTTGCAGAGACAGTTTAGTTTGTTGCTGGGCAGAACATGGGCTGTTCGGTGCAGAGTGATTAATGCACTTTAAAACACGTGTGCATGGGTTTGCATGGAGCTAAGCACTGCTAACATCCGGTTACAGTTTCTTACACTCAGTTAGCTTCTGCTTTGCCTAATCTGTGTAGGCAATGCTTACCCCCACGCAAACACACTTACACACACTTACTAGTGCTTATATATGCTTACTACTGCTTACTTGTCCTTAAACCTGCTTATTAGTGCCTTATTCATTATGACACTGACACTTCACATGTGCATTTAATGCAGCACTCTGGTTCACATTTAAATGTTATTTAGTAGGTTATACAGCAAAATATGTCAAAAAATTTTCATATACAGATTTCACATAGAAAATGGAAAGTGCTGCAGTGGGACTCAAACCAGGAATGCTTGCTCGTTAGGCAGATGCTTTGACCACTACACTGTTGCTGTTCTACTTCATTTGCATATATCTTCCTTGTTATCCTCTTCAGCCTTTTAAACTGCTTAAGCTGTAGCTAAGCGATGGGCCAACCCGCGCAGCTATGGTTAGCTGTACTAGGGGTTTAAAAAATATATGAAAGGGTTTCTTCATTTTATTTATATGTACTGTTCCTGTTGTACACATGGGGGACTGTTGGTGGGGATATGCGGACACCTATGAGCGGTCTCGGTCATTTATGTACTGTTTCTGCTGTTCTACTTTGCAGGGGCATGTTTATTCTGAGAGCTCTGCTCTCAGACACACCCCCTGCACTCATCCACGCTCCATGTAGGATTAGGAGGTCAGGCAGTGCACCTTCATTAATATGCATGGAGCGCTGCCGTTCTCCTCCTACACTGCTGCTTCCATACAGGACTAGATTAGTCCTGTACGGGAGATTAGTAAATCCAGGGGAATGTCCTTGTTTACAAAATATTTAAAAGGTGGCTGATGTAAATTTTTGAAAATAATAACTGAACAGATTGTTCTTTTTAATGTGGTTCTTTATACATTTTATGATTTGTATATGTACACTAAGACTAATATTTGCTTACTCAAGAGATTACTTTGTAACAAAATCAAAAATAGACTGGACTAGAGCTAAATACTTGGAAGGAAACGCTCTCTCAGCCACATTCATCTGCTTCTGTGGAAGTCTTGGCACTGCTATTATGTTACTTAAGATGGTGTAAAATTTGTTTTCATAGTTTTTGAAGAGGATCTATAAAACCGTGATGTGTGGTTCCACCTGACCAGAGTCCAGTCCATACACTCACACAACAAAGGTATGGCAAAAAACAGATTACATTTTATAAAAGAAAGTTTCCTGCCTTCATGATGGATATCTTGGCCTTGTAGATGAATAGCAATTAATCGGGCTCTGTTTTCTTCTCTGAGGACTAAACATTTTTGGTCAGTATCTCTGATGATCCTTGTCTCAACTGTTGCCTGTTTTATGGAAGTAGTCAGAAGTGACCGACTAGTTGTCTTAAACTCTGTGAAGTTAACTGGTTCTGAAAGAGTTAAACAGAAACAAAATCATACAGTTTGAACAGATAATTCTGGTTGCTAGTGTACAAAAAAGATACTTTGCAGAACTAGGTGATTAGCATCACATTACAGTGTGATATATTTTTAACTCGATCTTTCTGTCACTTCTGAGACATCAGTATCACATTGTCGTAAATGAAGTTTGTAAAACAGCAGTGTTCTATGACGGCTTTTCTAAGTGACTGAAACCTGATCACAGTGGCTTGTATGACTTTATAGTTTCATAGGTATTTATTAGGTTATTGATCTGCCAGGATCTTAAGGAGCATAGCCTTGCATTCCCATGGTAGTTTTTAGATCTTATATTTTGCGTATTGATAAAACAGTGATAGGCCGAACAAGGATATGTTGAGACATTTACATGTTCACCAAAGCAATGGATGAGGGCAAAATGGTTCACACTGCCTACTTTGACCTGGTTAAGGTCTCCACTTCTTAGAGCAAGAAATCTGGACAAAGCCATAAATAATGGGAGGGGACAAATTCCCAAAAATAGGTATGATTTTTAAATATTGCTCTTACAAACTTAGAAAGCTAATATAATAATGGTTTGTATTAACATGAATTTTATGAAGGTTATGAAGTCTGAAACTTAAATATCTGTTATTATTTTGTGACTTCAGTCCTCAATGATTTTCTAATGATTTGCCAGAAAACCACAATTTTATGAGAAACAGACCAAAAATATGAGGCAAAAATCTGGGCATTCTGTGAAAATCTGGACAGTTGAGAGGTATGCGCAATACCCCACTCAGGCATTGTTGACAAACTCAATAGATTAGGTACAAACCCTTATGTCACCCAATGGATAGCCATTAGCCAGTTGGCTCACAGACAGGACCCAGGAAGTTAGAACTGAAGAGTCCACCTCTACAAAGAGGCCTGTCACAAGCTGAGTGCCTCAGGGATTGGTCCTGGGACTGCTCCTTTTAGGCATTTACTTTTCTGAAGTCAAGGCCAGTGCCAATGGTTTATAGCTGACTAACACGGCAGATGATTGCAAATTAGGAACTGTCATTGAATCCCACACTAATGCAGAGGTTCTCCAGGAAGGGCTGACCCAGAAAAACAACTGGTGTTAGAGGCATGGAATAAAACTAAATACCAAGAAATGCATAATAGTATATTTTGGTAAGTCATCCATCCCTGGTAACTATCATATTGATAATACATCCCTAAGAGTTGACCCAGTTTTCAGAAACTTGGGGACACATAGATGGTAATCTAGCCTTTGACCATCATGTGTCTACATTAGTGAGGAAATAATTCCATTTTGTACAACTCATAAACAAAGGTATGACATCTAGGTCCAAGGAAGTCATTGTTCCACTGTATTTGGCATTCATCAAATCAATCATTGAGTACAATGCCCCCTTTGGTATGTACCTAATCAGGCATATCAAATGACTGGAACATCTACACAGGTCCCTTACTAAAAGAATATAGGGCATAAGTAACATGTTCTCTGCAGACTTCCTCAAGGCCCTATCCCTGTATTCTGTCTCCTACAGGCTCTTGAGGGGAGATCTATGCCTGGCATACAGGGCATTGTCAGATCCCATTCTGATGGACTTTCTTCATATCCACAAAACAAACAGCACTAGTATTACCCATTCTAAAGACTTAAACCTTGCCTGTGATATAAATAGGACCTGCTGGAGAGACAAGTATGTATCCCAGGGACTATCCCATCTCTGAAACAGGCTCTCCATCCATGTGAAGCAGAGTAACGTGGACAATTGGATGGGGAATAGGAAATTCACCTTGGTTTGGCACCTATGTCTCTAATGGACACAGACATCTTGTAAATAGTTTGTCTCCCATGCCCCTGCTTGTAAATGTTTCATCTCCCAAGCCCCTGCTTACACTTATCAAGGGTGCCAGAACTTGACATTGATTTGGGATCCATAGCTAGGCTTAAACAGGTCCTTGTGGCTGTTAGCCTAGTAAATACCTATGAACCTATGTTTCCCTTTCCATGAGGAACATACATGTATTGATTTGGCCCAACCAGTTGTACCAGAGCTGAAATTTGTCTGCATGGAAAAAACAAAATCTATAACCTATAACAGTTTGGGTAAGGTTGTCTTCACAGTGTTCAGATGTCATTCATACAGAAAAATAGAATTCTGTTTCCAAACCTATTCCAACCCATGTTGCTTTCTTTGTTCTGGAAACCTGGTTACATGACTGTGCTTGAAAACAGGTCATGGAGGCAATACAAAGCTTTGTATTACATCAGCACTGATGTTATATTTGTAACAGGTGGAGTTGTCAAACCATAGTCTGTGGCTATTCATGATAGTAATAACTATCCATAAGTATATTTATTAATGCTGAAATCTGCAATCGTTATATGACTTTGGAAAATGTATTGCTTGTGCCTGAAGGTTTCTGCTGGTGAAAGATTTTTTTTATTTAATAATTGATAACTGTACCTTAGCAATAATGCATCAAAATAATTTTTAATTTCTTGCATCTAGTATTATATAACATTTTACTCCATTAGCACATCATCACAACCTTCATTTTTAAGAACATTACTACAGCTAAAAAAAGCTTTCAAAACTCACTTAAAATTCTTACCTGTCTGCCCCTGGCACATCATCTCTCACAGTTATTTATAGTGCTTTTATTCACTTTGTCATTAATACTATAATAGCAAACATTAAAAGACAGTCACATGTAACTGTTCCAAGTTATTCCATTTGTAATAAAATCATTTAATACTTGGCAGAGCTGCGAAAGAGGACTTATCAACCCCAAGGCTGAATGGGAAGAGGACTTGACTCTGCATTAAATTTTACAAAAAACAATCTTTGTTTGATGACATGGACATTCTCTTTTCCCTCAGGAGCACCAGCCATTAACTCAGTTGAGCATAATTCTCAAACTGTCATTCTCCATCCTTCTCAACACAGGATGTTCTTGGCTACTCAAAACTGAGCTGGATATCTTTACTGCTTGACACCTCCAACACACACACACACACACACACACACACACACACACACACACACACACACACACACACACACACACACACACACACACACACACACACACACACACACACACACACACACGCACACACACACACACACACACACACACACACACACACACACACACACACACACACACACACACACACACACACACAAACTGATGCCAACAAACGTTAAGACTTCGGAGCAGCTTTGTAGTAAATGGCTAAGAGTGAAGGCAGGCCATGAGTTGTATTCTACGTGTATGCAGAGCATTTTATAAAAAGCCTTCAGTGGCCTACTTTTGTAACTCTTAATTCTAAATGTGGGCACAAATATGCACAGTTAAAAGTGGTTTGGTTTAAGGAAGCGATTGCTGTTGTCATGGACAGCATTATTGTATTTTGGATCAATGGTTATGGCATAATCTGGGACATGACAGGAGGATCAAGCTTATCCTACCACTTCCAGCACACATTGCCTGAATGGGCTGTACAGTGAAAGGGTGTGGCCAATCATATAAATGCTATAGCCCTGCAGCACTAAAATGGAATCCTTTACACTACATGTTCTTGTCTCAGCCATGACATCATTACCAATTAAGTAGGATAGGTGAAACTTTTACTGTGCGGCAGTATAAAGTATTAGGAAATGACATATTTATGCAAACTAGATGTGAATGCAAGAACCACTAAGACTTTAAAATATGTTTACATATTAATACTTATTTTAGCTTCTGTTCTTAGAGTGTCAGTGAAAAAGATTGAAAGAACATATTGGAGCAAGCATTTTTTAAAATATGTGTGTAAATATAATAAAATCAGTATTTCTGTCATGATGTTTGTACCTGTCTTATAGGTTCATAGGTTCATAGGTAGGTATTAGGCTATCGGCCCAAGGGCCTACGTAAGCCTAGCCAGCAAGGTTCCATAGCTTACACCACCCAAGAAAGTTATTTTCCTGTGCCACTGTCCAGCAGAGACACAGAAGTGACCCCGGGATGTATTTCCTATTTTCCATCCACTCATCAAGATTTTTCTTGAAGAGTGCTAATGAAGAACTTTGCTTGACATAGATGTGTAGCTTGTTCCAGAGTATAGGAAGTCTCTGTGACAGGAATCTATCCCTCCAGCATGTCCTGTTTATTGTGGTGACAAGGTTTAGGTCCCTAGAGCGTGTAGCTCGGAGGGATTGGGATTTCTTTAGGTGTAGCATGTCCAACAGCTCTGGGTTTGACATAGCTTTATATGTTAGGCAGAGATCACCTCAGAGTAGGCGATATGCTATGAAGTAAAGCTGGAGTTTTTTGAGGCGGTCAGTGTAGGGCATTTGTTTGAGGCCAGTAATCCTCTTTGTGAGGTACTTCTGTGGCCTTTCCAGCTGCTGGATGAGAACTCTTTTATGATGAGGTGTGCCATGTAGAAGGACTTCCTCACTACTGTGGCGATGTGACTATCAAAGGAGAGACTACTGTCCACCTGGGTCCCAAGGTCTCTTATCACGCATTCGGTGTTAAGTAGATTGCTACCTATGTGGTAGTTCATGGGTACAGAGTTTTTACCAAAGGGGATGACACTGCACTTTTTGGCATTGAGCTTGAGGCCATGGCTCTGACACCAGGCATCTGTCTCAGTGAGGCCCTTCTGTAGAATGTCCACATCATTTGGGGACTTGATTATGGCTCCTAGTTTGCAGTCATCTGCGAACTTTGTTAGCCAGAGGCCTTCTGTGTTAGCCTGTACTTCAGAGAAGTAGATACCAAACAGGAGAGGTCCCAGGACAGTAATAATCAATAAATTCACTTTATCTACCTTATTCTTTTCTAGGTGTGTGTCCTGGTTGTGATGAACTATGCAGGACAGAATATCCTGCTACAGACTGTATCTTATTGTGGGGTATCCTAAAGTGTTCCAAGGTCAGTCAAGATGTATAAACATTTGATCACACCATGGGTATGCTTTGGGGCCTCCTTCCTTTGGGTATTGCCCAGAAGTAGCCCTGCAGGAGCTGGCCAGGTGGCATCATCCTCAGCTGATTCCAGTCAAATTGAAGAAGCAGTGCTTCTTCTCAGCACATTCATGCATTATCAAGTTCCTTACACTTTTACAAGCAACATGGACCCTTTGTAGAAACCACATTTCCATTAACTATACCTACCCCATCATCCTCTCATAAAGAAAAAAAATACAAAGTATATTAGTGTATAAACTAACAACAAGAATGTCTCCATGTAAGGAACATCTCCTACAGTCTTCAAAATGTAGAAACAGGTTCAAGAGGCCAGCACTTGAATGGTGCCTTTGAACATGCATCCATTTTAGCTTTATGACTGCATGCAGGCCAATGACAACAGCCTTGAAGTTCATGCTGTGCATAACTCTGTCTTTAGGGAGCAACTGAATGCAGAAGTCAATATTTGCAGGAGTGGTAAAACAGTGATTCACTGAGTTCTGCTATGGAAAGAATACAAGAAATAAAATCATTTCAGAAAATGTATGATTAGTAGTACAAGTAAACACTGAGGACAATCCATTTTGTTAGATTTTCATGTGCAGCAAAAAGGATACTTTAATATTTTTCTAAAGATATAATTTGTCTGGTAGAAAGGACAAACTTATGGTGAGCTGACATGCTTTGAAGAATGCATCAGATGCTCAATGAAATGAACTACTGCAGAACAATCAAAGAAGTAAGACTTACTCTAACCTTAATGGTGCTGTCCACTTTTTTAATTGTTAATGATCATGTGAGAGACTGTTTACCAGTGGTACATACTTTCAAACAGCCACTCCTTGGAAATAACTTTTAAAACTTAGTGTGATTAGAATTGATTTTTTTCTTTCAGCTATGTTATCTTACTTTGACATGGAGAACTGCTGGGTGACCACATCAATGATAGCAGCATGTGTGAAGACAGAGTTGTGTTGAATCATACAGACTTAGAATTTATTAATGAGTACAACAGCCAGTCAACAACCTTATGAGTCTGAATAAGGTTATGACTGATTTTAACGTTCCTCTGTTCTACTGTAAAAATGTAGTGGGTGGCTCTCTTTTTCATGGATCATTCTATAAAACAGACAGCATAATCAGTTACGCAATGCAAAAAGCTTAAAAGAGTTTCAAGTGCCTTGCAACTATAACAAATGATCAAACATCCTTTTTCAGGACTGACCTGAGAAGCCTTATTTTGTTAAGTAATTTGTTCAGTGACATGTTATAACAAGCAGCGGTCATAGCAATAAGATGTTGTTCTACGAAGTACAGCTTACTCCTGGCTCAATGTGGAAATGTACTCTGCTGTATTTTACAGCATTGGGCCAGAGAGGAGAATTCCATAGTTGCAGGTACATTTCAGATTTAGTAGCTTTGGCTCATCTGTAGTACTGTATTATGGTTTTATGGTCTCCTGAATGACATACAGACCCGAGGAATAAGCCTAATCAGTGAAGAAAATGAAACCCACTAAAACCTTTGGAGAAGAAGGGGGTTCGCAGATTATTACTGTTCTTAGAATGCTGAAATGTGCAGTACTGGTCATGTATTAAGATTTTTTAAATAAAATTAATTTTCAGCCTACAGGTAAACAACATCTCTGCATGCAACTTAGGAGTAGTAACTCAACAAAATTTATGTTGCACACAATGTGCTCATGAAACAAGCAGCATTGGTCATTTCTGATTGACTGTTTCCCTTTAAAATATTAATTTTATATTTTGGCTGGGTAATAAAACTGTGCCATTAACTAATGCTGCTGACTGTACTCTACACTGTACCCCACCTCACACTTGTCAGCAATTTTATATCACCCATTGTTTAATTACACTTATTAACAACTTTGTCAAGGGTATTTTTCATGTATCATTACGTAACATACACATGAGGAATTCTCTTCTATCTTGTATATAATGTATGGTCAACTTTATTGCTTGCCTTTATATTTTGCTTATTTTTCTTTTATTGTATTCACATATTGTACTACTTTGTTATTGTCTTAATATTTGTAACCATTTAATTTTTTTTAATTCTGTTTAATGTGTACTGTGGAGCTTTTCTCCCCGGGCCTCCACTGAAAATGGGCTCATACCCTATCAGACTTTCCTGGTAAACAAATGCCAAATAAATAAATATCAGTTCTCTTTGGATTGGCTGCATCTCATTATACAATACACAGATATCCTATATTCTAAGTATCAGATATACAGCAAGTGTTACTGATAGATACAAAAGCTATGTCACATGGCACATGGCACACCGTTATCTATCTCTTGAGACATAACATTCTAAACATAAAACACATATGACAGATCATGTACAGAGTAATGCACAGGACACCAGTGTATTACAAAACACTTATATATACCTGAAGAGATCACACCATTGTTACAACCAGGGCAGATTCAGGGAGCTTGCAGTGTTACTACAGACGAGGAGAACAAGGTGGGGAGAATAGCAGACCCCTGCATCTTTGGAAGATGCAAGGCTGATCAGTAGTATGACACAGATAAAGTGCTGTTTTGGCTTTATTTATCCTCTCTTTCTTCCTCCATCTTCCTCTCTCTCAGCAGCTGCTTCAGATGGTACCTTTCCCAATATTATTCTTTTATCCAACTACTACCCTAGGATTTCCTAGTACATGGCCCACTCACAAGACAGTTTACAGTATGAGGGCCTCCCCTTTATTCACACAAGTTTATTTTGTCTGCCACGATGGTTAGATACTGATAACAGACTTGAATAACTGGTCCTTACATACAATATCTTAGTCTGATTGTGGCTCATAGTGTGACGAATGTGTAGAATCTTTCTTTTGTGTTCACACTCATAGCACACTTAGAGTGACCCACTGTCTGTGATGGACAGATGAAGCTAATTCCTAGGAATTAGTACAGGTCAGTACTGGACTTTGTCATTTGCTTTCATGTGTGACAGTTAAGAGTCTAAGAGTCTACTTAATTCAACATACTCCCCACACTGGTCAACAGTTTAGGAACCAGGGCTCCAGTAGTATAAAGAACTTCCTTGTATCCCCATCAATAGGCTAGTGCCAGTGATGGTGATTTAATGATAATGGGATGTCATTTTAACATCTGAATTCCTTTACTGCTCACCAGTGGCTACTGTATAGGTCTGCAGAAGGTGGCGGGAGTCTGAGAACAGAGGTAGAGGAAATTTAAATTAGAGAAGATAAATGCTTTTGAATTCCATGTTCTTTAACCTTAGTGGTCAAAACATTTTACATGGTATTAGTAAATTATGCTCCCATAACTCCCCGTTCCTCTATCAACTCTTCAGACTGAGTTTGCCCCATGAGAGAAATCACAATGCGAACACATATAATTCTGGAAATGAACCTTCATCTCAGGAGGAAAGACTCAGCAAATCAACAAGAAGGTTGGAGGCAGGAGGGCAGGAAGGTTGAACCAGACAGAGACAGATAGCACAGATTTATTGTTATGGTGAGTATGTAACTTTTGTATCTGAACTGATAATGATTGGCCCCCAGCTGGAAGAGAAGAAAACTTCCTGGAATGCTGCTCTATCTTGATGTGGTAGTAAGCATCCTTGAGTTCTGTTGAGCATATCCAGTAACCTTCCTCAGGAGAGGCAAAATGGACTACACCATGACCATCCAGAACTTAGGCTTTTTGATGAACTGGTTTAATTTACTTAAATCCAAAACTGGTCTGAGGCCCTTTGTTTTCTTTGGAACTAAAAAGAACCTGGAATAGACCCCGGATCCTATCTAGTCTGGTGGGACCTCCTGAACAGAGCTGGATCATGGTTGAATGAGGCCCTAGGCAGAGTAATGGATCAGGGCTACCCCAGCACCCCGTCGCAGTCATTTCAGCATCTCATTACTTGGCTATTTCGCCCCATTTATGATAAACACTGTTAAAACCTGTCAGTGTGTATACCATTTTTACTTTACTTCTACAGTGATTACAGATATTTGGATTTAATTTAAAACTTTTACTTCAAATTTGATAGCACAGAAACTGATAGACATTTGCTAAACAAAACAATACAGTCTCATAATGAAAGCAGACTTTGCATTAACAGTAAACTTCTCTGGCCTTGAAACTCACATTAATTATAGTGGCATTAAAACCCACATTCAAAGAAAATGCATCTGGCTAGTGGTGGATTAATTTTACCTTTGGGCTTTTTTCCAAACCATAGGCCTCCTTTACACATTTTTAGGACTATGCATACATGCATGTGTTCTTTGATTCACCTTCCTGTTTGCATTAAATTATATTCCTGTATATTACAGCACCACTTGTTAGAGTGTGTTTTAAATTTGTAGTTTTGCACATTTTTCTAGTAAGCAATGAATCAAAATATACAAACCGATTAATGACAAAACTGCCCATTTCCGAACATTTTAACCATAAAAGGCCCCTCAAACTTCTGTCAGTACAATCCACCAGTATCAGTCAATATGCACAATCTCTGCAGATGTAAACGTCATCTGAATAATTCCACATTAAAGAGATATGTAACTAATGAAGGGATTGCTGCTAGCAAACACATTTATATTTTAGTGTTTCATCTACAAATTCAATGCCTGCTGCCCTTGAAGAATAAATTACCTGCTATATAAAAATGGTGAGCTGCTAATATTGCAATAGGGAATGGATGGCAAACCAACAGTATGTTCATGTTTATAAGGCATCTCATCCAAAGGAAGACACACTCAGGACTGCAGCACCCACCTCCCCTTAAAAGTTTTACACTGTATCAGCAATCCATCTACATGGTGTGGGAGTTAAACTCACAACCTTCTGCATCAAAAGCAGTGATGTTACCTGTTGTGCTACTAACAGCACTTTCAAGTTTTCTAGCACAAACAGTAATAAATATTTGCTACACAAAACAGATGTAAACAGACTTAGCATGAGCAGCAGTAAACTCCTATTCAATTGAAGCTCGCAATTCCTTGGAAATGTACTTACACTCACAATTCCTTGAAAATGCAATGAAACTCATAATTGGTGTATAGGATTTGGCTTTGTCACCTGTAACTAAGATATAGGGTTTGAGCTGGTTAAATAAACTAAAATGACCCCTATAACTAAGGAATTACACACACACACACACACACACACACACACACACACACACACACACACACACACACACACACGTTCAACAGTATGACAAAAAGAAAATTCCCTACCTGTTTGTCTGGAGCTTGTTTCTTAAACAATCGCAAGCTCCATCCCAGTTTAAAATGTGTGAACATTGTCTTAAAGATGCATGTATAGATGCTACTAAGGACACACTCTGCATGTGTTTCTAAACAGGAAATGTAAGTTTGTGGTGCCCCCCCCCCCACAAGCCTGTGGGGCTTAGGTGACTGCTTGGGTTGTCTAGTGCTGGACCCAGCTTTACTCCTGAATGACTTGCTTTATGAGCAGCTTTTGAGTCTGTACCACTGCGTAAGCTCACTGATGGAGTGGAACATATGGGAGATGCTTTGGGTGACAATTCTAAATTTTTAAAAAGAGAATGTAATAACCTATGGATATGACTTTCAACACCCAGATGTCTGAGCTGATGGTCTCCCAAGCTTTTGGGTGGAGAGCTAGATGACCCCCTGAAAACTTCAAGAGAGGAGCAGACAGGCAATCCTTCAAGATAGTTGAAGGGGCCCACCAGAAAAATCCCTGTAAAATCCCTGATTCTGTGGACTGCCCCTGCACCACAGGCGGTGTCCATTATGATTTCCCTCTGCCCTCAGGAGGACCCTCTAGGAGAGCATCCTAGGAAGACAACTGTGATTTTTTTGAAAAAGAGATGCTTACCCCCTTTGGATTCCTTGAAAAGGTCTGCTGGGGGGGGGCGGGGGTAGAAAAGCATACAACAACAGTGGACAGAGCCTTCCCATCTTGTTCACTCCTCATCAGAGTGTCTTTGACCTTAGGACAAAACAAGGAGGGCCCGTCAAAAAGAGCATTGAAGGACACCTTGAAAAGGTCCACAAAGTTACACAAATGCATCCACGCATGGAGCTGCATGGCAGTTCTGGAGCCTACAACTTGAGATGTCCCATTGACCCCATTTGAGATGCGTCTCATTGAAATGTTGGCAATGGAAGCCAGGATAGATAACTGAGTCTCCAGCTGCTTCTGGCTATCTGAGGACTACTGTGCCTTGAGGGTACTTGACACTAGATCCTGTTGAAGCCTTGTCAGGTAAGATAAGTAATTAAGTGCTCTCAGTGCAAAAGTGGCTGAGGCATTGGAACACTTCAAAAATCAATCCAGTGCCTGAGACTCCCTATTCATGGGGTGAATCGAGGAGCTCTCCTCAGAAATTTCCTTCTTGGAAGGCTGTCACTACCACAATGGCATCAATGGCCAGACCCTTACTAAAAGGAGGCCTATATTTGGAGAGCTAGAACCCTATCTGGCTTTCTAGGGATGGGTTTTACTGTGTTGGGTTTCTTCCATGCCCTCTAGGAGGTCTATAAGGGCCTCCAGAAATACTGACACCTCTGGAGAGGGGGCTTCGGTGGTCCAGCCTCATTGGTGCTGGCAACAAAAATCAGATTTTTCTCCCTTGAGTAGAACATCCTCTCTACAATGTCAAAAGCTGAGGTGGAGGTGAGCCTCTTGGTTCTAAAAGTCCAGGAAGATGAAGTACCAAAGACAACCCCTAACCTGAGGGAGATGCACCTAGACCTGACGTTAAGATTGGAGCTGAGATGTCCAAAGCTGAAGCCCCAAGTGGAAATGATGATCCTGAAGTAGGAAATGTTGACCCTACCCAGAAATTCTAGCTTCAATGCCACAGCTCTGAGGTCTCAACTGCCCCAAACAAGTTGAGGTCAAGGCTACCATGGAAAAGGACAGAGCTGTAGATGGCCAAGCCATTGGATCTGACATAGAAGGTGGAAATTCAGCCAGCCCTGAAGACCTTGGATCTAAGGGGGCTGAGGGAGAAACCCAGGAGGATGGAGCTGAAGGTCCTAGTGTCGGATCTGGACCTGAGCAAATTAGGCCTAACTGCACCTGCACCTGCAAGAAAAAGACCTCATCAGCTGCTCCAGATCAGATGTTTTAATGTTGCCCACCAACCTCAATGACTGGATGGAAGAAGCCACCTAGGAGGGCTTAGAATGAGAGGAATATCCTATGTGCCAGATAGGCCCTGAACTAGAGCAGAGACAGTAAAGACGCCATCAACTGAAGAGTTGGAGTGCTCAGAGAAAAAGGGGAGGCTGCACTACCTGAAAGTGCTTCTTTAACCAAGAAGGGGCTGGGGGTGCTTGGCACTGGAGAAGTAGCCTTGCTAGATTTGGGGACCAAAGGTGATTAGCTCTGAGCTAGAGATTGGCTGTGAGATGTTAAGTCTGATTTTGGTGATGGGGCAGCTGGGGGAGCCGAAAGTCAGGGGACCTTCATATCTAGTTAGTGCAGGGTTCCTATTACGTGATCGAAGTTTTGAAACTTCTAACATGACAATATTGAACTTGTCTGTTCGAAGTTGCAAAACTTCGAACACTGAAAAAAAAAACATGCAACAGTAAACTAACTGTTGCAAGCAGGTGAGGAAGCACCCCTGCACCCCCCACACTCCCTGCTCTTTAAATATACCAACTCCAGGATCACACTACAGTGCAGTAAAGGGAAATATTCCAGATCTGAACTCCCACAGGCTGAACCAGATGGAGACAGACAACTTGTATCTATTATTATGTTTAATACATAACTTTCATTTTTTTCAGAGGAGTTAAGCAAACTGCATATTTTGAGAAATGAAAGAGCACTAGAATTCCTTGAGAAAACATGCACAGATATGGGAAGAACACACAAATACCATATAAACAGTGAACAGAAGTTGGAACTTAACTCTAGACTTCAGGGCATACATTAGTATAAACTGTTAACATCTGTTTAAAATGCCAGTGTAATTTCTTTTTAGAAGATGATTTCTGTTTGTAGCATTAGTGGTCAGTCATGGCAACAGGTACATTTCTGCCTGTACTGTACCTGAACTTTAACTGCAGTAGATGGATTTCAGCCAACAATGGCAGTGGCCTGTCAGTATAGGTGAATGAATTTCTGAAAAAGTGCCACTAACCCACACATGCAGTGGATGAAGTTTTGTCAGAAGTGTCAGTAATTAGTCAGTGCACTGGGTAGATTTCTACTTGTACGTGCATTGAACCATCAATGTAGCAGATGGATTTCTGCCTGAAATACTAGTTGTTTTGGTTTCAGACTTCTCTGAGGTTGCTGAATTGAGGCCATGGAAGGATTAAGCATTCGGCTTTCTTTAGAAACCGATGTGAGCATTCACTGACACTAAGCAGACTTTTAGCAGAGGACTGAGGCATTATTAAATAGCTGACTTTTCTTGAGTGCTGGTGGTAAACTCACCCATGGGGTCTAAAGGACATCTGCTTTTATGACTTAATTGTTTAAAAGCACAAGCTACTTTTTGCTTAAGGTGCACAGAAGAGCTGTAAGAGGAGAAATTGCATAAATATCTAATGGAACAGCACATTTGACTGTATTATTAAAGATGATTCCCTATCAAAAGTGCAAGATGTACTTTTGGGTCTTGCAACTACAAAAAATAAAGTGGCTTTGTGAAATATAGTAAACTTTGAATCTCACAGTAATGCCTTTAAAGCATTTTATTGCAAGTGGCCATACACCCCTGCACCTCCTTGATTAGACAGGCTATACAAGCCACAGACCCACATGCCTTCCAACCCCACCTTCACTGCATGTTGGGGGAAAGGGAACAGTAAGAAGTACTGCACCTTGAAAGAGGTGATTTATACCTTTGGTATCTCTGTTCCATGGATCAGGATTGTGATACGTAGAATTTAAGTAGGAACCTATTATAGGGCTTGTGTGTGTGTGTCACTGTGCATTTTTGAACCATTGTCAGGACTGTTTTCAGATCTCATGTGATGCCTGGAAAAATACATTTGTACCTGTTTTAAACATACAGCTTTGTGTTTTTCCAGGATCTTTCTGGATGGGTGTTCTCTTCATCTGCTCTTGCTTTATTCTTTTGATCTGTGCTACACACTTAGATTGCTGGCATAGGAGCTGTAGCCACATTTTATTTATTCTTATATACTTTATGCAGACTCATTCTATAACATTAGTTGCAACTCAAGGACAGAGATTTAGCTAAGATGAAAATGCCAAATCTTCACCTTTATGCTGTTGATCATAAATCCATCCATAACCGCTTTTCCCATTTTTGCACATGGGGTTGAGGTGGCACTTCAACAATGACAATCGTTTAGAGCCAATGTTCATAATCAGAATCTAACACTCTTCAAGAGGAACCTTGATGAGTGAATGGGAAACAGAAAATTTACCCCAGGGATCACTGCAGTGGCTCTGATGGACAGAGGCACAGGGAATTAATGGCTCTGCTGGATCAAGGTACAGAGAACTAATCTAAGGGGGCAGCGAAAGCCAACACATTCTGGCTAGGCTTATAGATGCCCTCGGGCAAATAGCCTAGTACTTACCTATGAACTTATAATGCTGGGTGGCTAGCTTTGTTGTGGTTGTTCTTCCATACTACACATACACACGCACACCTATGGCATGTTTAGAGTGTCCAATCCACCTATCACATGTCTATGGAATGTGGAAGGAATCTGGAGAACCCAGAGAAAACCCTAATGAACAAAGAGAGGACATGCAGACTCTACACAGAAGACACCCCAGCCGAGAATTGAACCAGAAATCCTCTTCCTGTGAGGTGACAGCACTACCTGCTGTGCCACTGACCTGTAAAATATCAAGTGGAATAGGGCATGTATTTTGGTTGCATGTTTAAAGATGATTCCCTATCAAAAATGCAAGACATAATAATGTGGCAGGAAAAATACACTTTTTCTCATATTAGCGCACTGCCTTTCCAACTTTCCAAACTATGCAGATACATAAAGGTATATTTATAAATTTCTAGAAATGTTCACCAATAGCAATGCTTTGATTAAAGCAGCTTCAATGCTCAATTGTCCATATTTAAAAACTGTTACATTCTAAAGATATCAGTGAAATAATTTGTTAATTTGTTACCATAGCTAAAGTCATTAATTGTTATACCTCATTTTTCTCTGTTGGGACATACTCTGACTAAAAAAAAAATCCATATTAAAAAATAATGTTCTACTAACAATACATCAGCGTTATAAATATATTGCATTTCTATTGTAATTAAGTATACAGTGACTATACAACACTGTTGAAGTAGCAAATATTAAAAATAGTGCCCATACCTGCAAGTATTGCAGGGGGTTTCTCAGTTTCTTTGATACTGATACTGTTTCTTTCTCTTCACTGATTGCATACATTCTACCAAGCTTACTTGGGTAATAAACTGCTGGCAACAGCTTCCTGAGCTGTAATTTCCAGAATGACAGTAAATTGTCATAATTCCGGTGCACACCTATTTGATGATCTTAGAATTCAGTAGAAAAGGTGAAGGTACAGGTTTCTTATAAAATGATAAAATAAAGTTAATGTTTTTATTTCCTCAGTGCCTTTTTCTTTACATATATGCAGCAGAGGTTTTGCAGTAATGCCTGGGAAGCATGCGTATATGCATGCTTGTGTGTGTGTGTGTGTGTGTGTGTGTGTGTGTGTGTGTGTGTGTGTGTGTGTGTGTGTGTGTGTGAGTTGTAAGAGTGCCTCTAAATTGTAGTGCAGTACCTGAATCAAGCCAGCATCCTATCACATAAGCTGCCCCTTTGTGAACTGCAATAGTCCTCACTATCAATCACATTTTCAGAAAATGGAATGCGCTCAGTCCATGCATGTCATCTGTCCTGACTTCAAGTTGGTGCTACTGATATTTTAATGGATGCAATCTGATCATACTGACTACTACAGAAATATAACCATTTATTGTTAACATGCCTGTTCTTGCATTTCATTTCTCTGTTTCACAGCCTAAAACTGAAACACTAGAGGTGGCCTCTTCCTCATGCAAAAAATAAAAAAAACAGTGTTGTGAAGTACAAAGGTGTGCCTAATTCCCCAATGCTCAGCAATTGTAACTCTAGCCTAGTTTATCCCCCACGTCTACCATCTATGATGTCTGCTGTCTATGCGCAATAGCACTTCATTAAACATGTTAAAATGATTTAACACATGCAAAGCTCCTCCAGTGTGAATCCAAGAGTTTGTGGATCCTGCTACGTTCATTTTCTCCCACTGTCTATTAATTAGGTTATAAAAAAATCCCTTTTTATTTACCTGAAAGTAAGAAAACAAACTACTGTTGCTGCCCCACCACCATATGTTACTCTTTCATTCTATCCTACCAGCCTTCCTTATGTGTGTGCAAGTATATGTGTGTGTGTGTGTGTGTGTGTGTGTGTGTGGTAGACACACACACACACACACACACACACACACACACACACACACACACACACACACACACACACACACACACACACACCGTCTGCAGTGTAGTATGAAACTGTTTTCCCTCTAATCTCAGGTATCTTGTTTATTTACTATGTTTGTTTAAATAACATATATATATATATATATATATATATATATATATATATATTTTAATATATATATTATATATATATGTATGTATATATATATATATATATGTATGTATATATATATATATATATATATATATATATATATATATATATATATATATACACACACACACACACACACACACACACACACACACACACACACACACACACACACAAACACACCATTAGTCTGGGGATGGTAGAGGGTGGTCTTTAGATGCTTCACCCCACAGTACTTCCACAGACAAGCCAGCAGGTTTGACATAAAATTGGCACCTCTGTCAGTCAATATTTCTATTGGAAAAAAACTACCCTGCTGAAAATCTCTAACAAAGCATTTGACATCTTTTCTGCTTCAATGGAGGACAGAGCCACTGCCTCAGGATATCCGATAGCATAATCTACTACCACTAGGATATACTTTTTCCTTGTGGAACTTGGGGTATTCTAAGACCCCACAATATCCATAGCTACCCTATGAAATGGCTCCTCAATCACAGGCAAAGGCATCAAAGGAGCTTTCACCTTGTCGCCTGCCTTGCCTACCTTTTGGAACTGCTCACAGGTCCTGCAGTACCCTGTTACATCTCTGGAAATCACAGGCCAACAGAAGTTCTGCATAATATGTCTCTTTGTACATTTTATGCCCATATGACATGCAAAGGGAATAATGAGCTATGGCTAGAAGTGCTATACAGTAACCCTTTGTCCCAGTATAAAGACTCCCCTTTCCCTTGAGAATCAGGTGCCTCCATAGCTATCTCCCTCAGGCCTTGTAATGTAGGGTCTGAGAGCTGAGCCTGTCTCAACTCTCTTTTGGTAACCTTTCCCAGCTCCCCTTCCACAGGAAATCTGGTATCCTCTGGCAGCAGTGCTTCACTGTCAGCCTGGGTACTACTACTACTCACCTCTGTCCTTGTAGTCACTCTGTCCAAGGGAACATCAGTACCTATAAGCAGCTGTGGCTCACCTTCAGTCTCACTGCTACAGGGTAGCTCCCTCCCTGAAGTAACCACCTCACGAGTTCTGGCTGCAAGTGTGCAGTCTGTCTGGGTCTTCCCCAGGCTACCAGACCCACATACTTGTCTCCAAGCCTGAGTGCGTGTGACTGCATGCACACATGGTACTGCATTATCAAAATCATTCCCTATCAGGACATCTACAAGGATATCCTTAAAAACACCTACTTGCTCGCTTCCTTTTCCACCCTCCCAGTCAAGGTGAACCTTACCCAAAGATATTTGGAATGGGGTCTCTCCTAAAGCTGTGACTGGAGTAGACTGCTCAAGCAAGCAGTGCTCCTCTGTAACCATTGCAGGCTTCACAATGGTTAGGTCAGAGGCTATGTCTCTCTTAGCCATGGTCTCTTTCCCATTCATTAAGATAGGATATAACCTCTTGTGGTAGTTTGGTACCCTTGTTGCCTCAAGACAACCTACTATTGGCATTCTGCCACTCCCACTTACTGGCTCTCCCACCTTTTGTTCCCCACCTTGCCTCCATGGACATCTATATCTACATGGCCCAACTGGTTGCGTTTAAAACATTTAACCCTTGGTCCTGGAAGTGTACCTGGACTAGTGTCTTCCCCTGCTACTAGAAGACTGTTGGCTGCCCACCATGGGTTCCCTTAGACCCACGAGCAGCATTGGGTGCCCCTTTCCTGTGCAGTGATGCCCTGCTTGCTAGGTATAGGTCTCCCTTCTTCCCCACCTCATCTGCAGTATTGCATTGTCCATCAGCTAACCAGATTCTCTTGTCCTCAGGCAAAGTGCTAAGGGCTTGTTCCTTCACCAAAAGGTCTGTCAGCCCTTCAAAAGTGGTGATGTGACATCCAGTCACCCACCTATGAAAATAAGTGCTTAGTTCAGGAAAATATTCACACACACTTTCATCTGCCTTGGGTCTATGCTCACGAAAATTTTGCCTATAATCTTCAAGTGTTAACTTAAAATATTCTAAAAGACAGTTCTTCACAACATTATAATTTAAACAATCAGTATCAGAGAATTTGGAACAGTTACAGCTTTACCATGGAGTAAGGGGGTCAGGAACCGTACCCAGAGCCCTTGGTCAACATTATACTGTTTACATACCATTTTTCACATATGAATGAAACTATCAAAATTACCCCCCCTCTGTATACTGTGGAAGAAATTTATTGACCTTTGTTGCTTCTGAGGCTCGGTTGTTCTCTTCCCCATTACCTCCATGACTCTGGTGAAGAGTCTTCATCTCCTTTTCATGTTGCCTTTGCCTCTCCTTCTCCTCAGCTTCCAGGCATTGCAGTTTCACATTTTCCTCAGCTTTCAGACATCTCAGTCTCTCTGCTGCCTCTGTTTCCAAACACTTGGCCTGTAGCTCAAGTCTCTTTAACTCCAGATGGATTTTTAAGTCCTCTGTGGAAAGGTTGAGTTGTCCATTCTCTGAGATTTTTACATCTCCAAGTTCAGTCTGATTATCCTGCGATGCAGCTGTGACTAAAGCTGCAACCATGTCTGCTTTAGTCAGGTTGGTATGCACCAGTTCTTTAGCTTCACACATCTCAGTCAACTGGCCCTTTGTCAGCTTGCTATAGTCCTCTGCTGACATGCTTGCCTGCTCTCCCTGACTAAGTAAGCTAACAAAAAAAAAAAACAATTGTGATATGAACTGTTCACTGCATGGCTGATTAAGAGTACAGACACCTTCAGTGACCACTGTACACAGGCTATAGGAATTCAATATCCACACCACTACAAGCCAGTTAATATGTGATGTGGCTGTCTCACCACTGTCAACCAGTTAATATGTGATGTGGATATCCCACCACTGCCAAACAATTAATATGTGATGCCTCTTCACTGGCCCAGTAATCAAGGTGCCTCAGTCCTCACCATTGGCAACAGTGAGGGATGTACACATTGGGAGTATGACAAGTACACACACAGTAAAGTACAATTTCCCTTAAGAGCACACAAAGATCACAGTCAGTCTGGGGTTGTTTCTCCCTCTTTTTCCAGATCTGTAATAAGACTTCCCACTGGCACAGCTATAGGGCTAAGATCTCACCTGAGGGGGTCAAGCCAAGATCTTCGACACCCTCTCTGTCCAACCAGTGCTTTGTGTCCCTGCCCAAGTAGCTGACACACACACTGTGAGATTTGATTTATATACAAACACAGACACTCCCGTGGAAGGCTGGCGCACGTTTACTACCTATGCCCCCTGCTCAGACTATAAGGTAGTTATCATTGCCACATACTCCTCCTTATCAGCTACTATAAGGCCCTTACAAAGGGTGAACAATCCTACTGTGTTATGTTACTATTATGAAAATAGTAAGTGTGACCAAGAGCCAGGTTATTTAAAAGTGGTCTGTACAGTGTCACCAAATACATGTGCAAGTATTCTAAGAGCTTAAATATGTCTCACAAATATCAGCCACAAAGATAGGTTTAAATATATTTAATAATAAATAATAAAAGAACAAAAAACAATAATCAACAACTCAACACAGTGACTACAGAGTTCAGAATCACAGGAACTATTTTAAAACAACATTGCAGGACAGTCTCAAATAAATACAGAAAACATCTAAACTAGTATTTACTATATTCTTATCTATCTCTAAAAGTACTTACTGTACCCTAGACTTACTTACAGACCAAGGCAAATGCAGATGAATGGATGTTCTTGCTAGGTCCAAGACAAAATACAAAATGCCAAGTCTGTCTTTGAGTGGGTTCTTAAATTACTATCAAACATTACTGCTGGGTCCGCTGCCTTCAGTTCCCGGTGTGAAGATAGGTGAAGGCTGCCAGCCTAGCCAGATAGAATTTTGTGGATAATTCTGTCATTTTTAAATATTAATATAAACCACTGGCTTGTTCTCTTAAATGGAAGAAAATGCTGTTAGATGTGGAACTGCAAAAACGTAACAACAGTGCACTCTGCTGTAACAGAGCTGATAAGTCAAGCATTGTGAAATTCTTTGATCTAAACCTCGGAGTTGAGATGTCTAGAGGAATGCATTCTGCCTATTGTTTTGAGACCAGAGGTAATTGCTAGAATTTGCATGTATAATTTTTTTATTGCTGTGGTGGCTTCCTGAACAGCTGCAAGATCAAAAGGGCTGTTAACCTCTGAGCTTCTGTTAGCCTGGGAACCAGAAAGAAATGATGTAATCTGAAATGAATCAGTGGTACTGTGTTATCAATTTAAGAAGAGAAAGAATGATGACAATTCAGCATTTATCCTGAGAACATCCAACATCACCAGCACTGTCTTGTTCTATATGTAAGTTTATTTTAGAACTGTCAGGTTAGAAACAAAACCACCACTGCGGTAAACTCTCTCAGCCAAAAGTATAATGATAAAGAATGTAGTCCATGAAGCTGTGAGAGACTGAGAGTGAAGCAGAGCAATATGAACGAGATAAGGGTATCCAAATTCCAAAAAAAATCTCCAAAGACACTGAAACACAAATGGATGCAAACTTTATTAGACGCTATAAATAGCTTCCTCAGGTCTATTTTATACAAGTGGATTTAAAATGCCATTTTTATAGTCTTGTCAGTTCAATTAGGAGTAATCTCCTTACATATTTAAAAGGGAAATGTCAATTGTATAAAACCGATTCAGCTATAATAAAACCAAGCAAAAATGTTATGCAAAAACACTTATATAAAAACACTTATGAAGAATAAAAAAATAGAGAATAAAAGCATATATAATAAATCATATCTGCATGTGTGTAATGTTTAATGTATTGTAATAAATTAAATTAAATAAACTAAAATTCATATGTAGATTAAATGGCAGTGTGTATGTCTTGGTATGTATATGTGTGTATGTAACAACAATATATGTATGTATCAAATGCATCTTAAATAATATGAGTATGGAGGTGTATATATATAGCATATATGTACTATAGAAGTGGTAAGTATGATGTGAATGCATGCAATAATGTATATATAAGTAAATGATAAGATAATTGGATGCATGCTTTCACATGTTACCATACCATTAAAAAAACCTATACATCTGTAGATTATTCCACTAATGAATTATGAGGTGTTATGCATATAAAACACTCAAAGAGCATATACATATAAAGAGTGTGAAGACACAACAATGATATTAAATGTACATAATTCTATATGGTAACTAATGAGATATATACTAAAAATAACGTAATCAAAATGCATGATGGAATATAAACCTTGAGGAAAGTGCCTTATATAATGTATATCTTACTTAATTTTCCTTCTCTTCCTTAATTTCGGTTTTATGGATACCCTCTCATTCAATCCTTTTCCACTATCTGCCCTTAGACGTTTTCAATGGTATGGTAACATGTGAAAGCATGCATCCAATTATCTTATCATTTACTTACATTATATTAATGTTGAAGAAGTTATATGTTTTTGTACATGTAGGGTTGAGGAGGTCATAATATGACAAACTTTTTTATCATTGGACATTAGAAATGAATATATACATTATTGCATGCATTCACATTATACTTACCACTTCTATAGTACATATATGCTATATATATATATATACACCTCCATACTCATATTATTTAAGATGCATTTGATACATACATATATTGTTGTTACATACACACATATACATACCAAGACATACACACTGCCATTTCATCTACATATGAATTTTATTTTATTTAATTTAATTTATTACAATACATTAAACATTACACACATGCAGATATGATTTATATATATGCTTTTATTCTCTATTTTTTATTCTTCATAAGTGTTTTTATATAAGTGTTTTTGCATAACATTTGTGCTTGGTTTTATTATAGCTGAATCGGTTTTATGCAATTGACATTTCCCTTTTAAATATGTAAGGAGATTACTCCTAATTGAACTGACAAGACTATAAAAATGGCATTTTAAATCTCTCAGTCTCTCACAGCTTCATGGACTACATTCTTTATTTTAGAACTGTGCTTTCTCTTAGATAAAGCTAGGAACTAGGAAGATTAGATTTGTTTTTTTCTGTACTGATGTCAGAACTTAGTATTTTAAGTATTTCAATGTGATCTCTGAACTCTTGACTGGCTCTGTATAGTAAGAAGTATTGTCTTGTGTTTTTATTATTTATTATTGAATATTTTTTAAAGCTTTCACCCGTGGCTGTTTTGTATAGAGATAAATTAAGCTCCAGAGTACATTGCATGTGAATAGTGATACTGGCCAAGCCACTCAAATAAGCCTTGCTGTTCAGTCACACTTACCAGTTGGATAATAATATTGCACAGTAATAATTGGATATCCTTTGTTAAGGGCCTTTCTAGTAGCTGATATTAGTGGGTGGTGGCAGCTGGTACTACCTTTTAGACCGGACAGAAAGGGGGCACAGCTGGAGAATCTGTGCCAGCCTTCCCCAGGAGTGTTCTGTGTGTTTGCATATAATTCATATCTCAAAGTGTGTGTGTGTGTGTGTGTGTGTGTGTGTGTGTGTGTGTGTGTGTGTGTGTGTGTGTGTGTGTGTGTTTGTGTGTGTGTGTCAGCTACATGGGCAGGGACCTGAAGCACTGGTTGGACAGAGAGTGTGCTGGAGGTTTCAGCTTGTCCACTAGGCTGAGATATGGACCCGATACCTGTGCCAGTGGAGAGTCTTATTGGGGAGCTGGTGAAAAAGGGAGAAACCAGCCCCAGACTGACTGTGATCTCTGTGTGCTGTTAAGGGAAATTGCACTTTACTGTGTGTGTATTTGTTATCCTCTCCTATGTGGACACCCCTCACTGGTATTAGTGGAGAGAATTGAGGCTCCTTGATTGCTGGGCCAGTGCACAGGTGTTACATATTAATTGTTTGGCAGTGCTGGGATATCCACACCACATATTAATTGATTGGCAGATACTAATTGGCTTGTAGTGGTGTTGGTAGTGTAAATTCCTGCAGCTTGTGTGCAGTGATCACAGAAGGTGTTTTTGTACTCTAAATAAGCCACACAGTGAATACTCAGAGTTCAGATCACAATTGTTTTGCTTCTTTTGTTAGCTTAGCTAGCCAGGGAAAGCAGGCAGCATGTCAGCAGAGGAGTACGGAAAGATGACAAGGAGCCAGCTGCCTGAGATATGCCAGGCTAGGAGACTGGTGCATGGAAACCTGACTAAGGCAGACATGACTGCAGCTTTGGTCACAGCTGAATCAGAAAACAGCAACCAGGAGGGCAATCAGACTGACAGTGGAGATGTACCACACTCAGCGAATGGACAGCTCAACCTTTCTGTAGAGGACTTAAAAATCCATCTGGAGCTAAAGAGACTTGTGTTGGAGACCAGGCATTTGGAAATAAAAGCAACTGAGAGACTGAGACATCTAGAGAGTGAGGACAATGAGAAGCTGTGATGTTTTCAGGCTGACGAAAATGAGAAACTGCTACGCCTGGAAGCTGAGGAAAAGGAAAGGCAGAGGCAGCATGAACAGGAGATGCTGACTCTTTGCCAAAGTCATGGAGGTAATGGGGAAGGGAGTAACTGGACCCCAGAAGCACAAAAGGTTAGTACATTTCTTCTGCAGTTTAAAGAGGGGGATTATTTTGATAGTTTCATTCATATGCTTGAGAGGGTATGTAAACAGTATGATGTTGACCAAAGGCTCTGGGTACGGTTCCTGATCCTCTTACTCCATGGTAAAGCTGTAACTGTATTGTCTAAAATGTCTGATCAGGAATGTTTTGATTATACTACTGTTAAGAACTGTTTGTTAGAATTTTGAATTTTTTAAGCTAATACCTGTAACATATAGGAAAAAGTTTCATGAGCATAGACACAAGGCAGATGAAAGTGTGTGTGAATATGTTGCTGAACTGAGCATTTTATTTCATAGATAGGTGAGTGGATGTCAGGTCACCACTTTTGAAGGGTTGGCAGACCTTTTGGCGAGGGAACAAGCCCTTAGCACTTTCCCTGAAGACATGAGGATCTGGTTAGCTGATAGACAATGTGCTACTTCAGATGAGTTGGGGAAGAAGGGAGACCTATACCTAGCAAGCAGGGTATCCCTGTACAGGAAAGTGACCCCCAGTACTGCTCATTGGTCTAAAGGAACCCATGGTAGACAGCACAGACTGCCTCAACAGAATCTGCCAGTAGCAGGTGAAGCTACTAGTCCAGGTACATGTCCAGGACCTAGGGTTAAATGTTTTGAATGCAACCAGTGGAGCCATGTGGCATACAGATGTCCACGGAGGCAAGGTAGAGAACAAAAGGTGAGAGAGCCAGTAAGTTGGGAAGATAAAATGCCAATAGTAGGTTCTCTTGAGACAACAGAGATACCAAACTACCATCCTGCAGATGTCCTGATAGGGTAGGATTTGGATGAGGGAATACCATTTGTTCATGCAGTTACATGCAGTCAGGCTTTGAGACAAGCATGTGGTCTGGTAGCCTGGGAGACCCAGATAGACCACATACTTGCAGCCAGGACTGGTTAGGTGGTTACTTCAGGGAGGTAGCTACTCTGTAGCATTGAGACTGAATGTGAGCCACAGCTGCTTGTGGGTACTGATGATCCCTTGGACAGAGTGACTGCAAAAGTTCAGGTGAGTAGTAGTACCCAGGCTGACAGTGAGGCACCACTGTCAGAGGATGCCAGACTTCCTGTGGAATGGGAGCTGGGAAGGATTACAAAGACAGAGTTGAGACATGCTCAGCTCTCAGACTGTATATTGCAAGGCCTGAGGCAGGTAGCTAGTGAGGCACCTGATTCTCAAGGGAAGGGGGAATCTGTATACTGGGACAACGGGTTAGTGTATAGAGAGTGGACCCCTAAGGGAGGGCTAGAAAGTGAGAGGGTACAGCAGTTGGTAGTGCCTGGAGCCTACCATCTGGGGCTTCTAGCCATATCCCATGATATTACCTTTGCAAGTCATATAGGCATAAAATGTACAATTTCTACTGGCCTGGAATTTCCAGAGATGTAACAGGGTACTGCAGGACCTGTGAGCAGTGCCAAAAGGTAGGCAAGGCAGGAGACAAGGTGAGAGCTCCTTTTATGCCTTTGCCTGTGATTGAGGTGCCATTTCAGAGGATAGCTATGGATATTGTAAGGCTTCTGAGTACCCCAAGTTCCACAGGGAAAACGTAAATTCTAGTAGTAGTAGATTAAGCTACAAGATACCCTGAGGCAGTTGCTTTGTCCTCTATTGAGTCCAAAAAGGTGGCAAATGCTTTGTTAGAGATTTTCAGCAGGGTAGGTTTCCCAAAAGAAATACTGACTGACAGAGGTGCCAATTTCTTGTCAGACTTGCTGGCTTGTCTGTGGAGGTACTGTGGGGTGAAGCACCTGGAGACCACCCCCTACCAGCCCCAGACTAATGCTCTTGTTGAGATGTTAAACTCTACAATCAAGCCCATGCTATGGGCATTTGCAGACCAGTTTAAGTGGGAGTGGGGCAAATATTTGCCCCATCTGTTGCTTGCTTACAGAGAGGTTCCCCAGGAATCCACAGGTTTTTCACCCTTTGAGTTGTTGTATGGGTATAGGGTGAGTGGACCTCTAGATTTAATTTGTGATGAGTGCGAAGGTGAGTTAGAAGTTCACAAGGAGTTTGTTGTGGCATATGTCCTAAACCTCAGGACAAGGCTCAGGGAACTCATGGGGTTAGCCGAGGAAAACATGGCAGAAGCCCAGCAGCAGAAAAAGGTCTGGTATGACAGGAATGCTCGAGCTAGAGAGTATGCTGTAGGGCAGTAGGTAATGGTTTCCATTCCTGTCAGACACAACAAGCTGCAACGAGCTTGGGTGGGACCCTACAAGGTGATAAGAAAGGTAAGTGATGTTAACTACATGGTAGGACTGCTAGACAGGAGGCAGGAGCACAAATTGTACCATGGTAACGTGATGAAACCTTATCATGATAGGGTGGCCCTTGTGCTGAGCATTTGCAGTGGATTACAGGAGGAGTGTGAGGGAAATCTGATGACTGATCTCCTCAGTGAGGCTTGGACTGACACCTCAGTGGAAGGGGTAGCAATGTCCCAGCCGCTATCTTCTATCCATGTTCAAAAAATCTGAGCAGTGTTACAGGAGTCTGGGGACATGTTCACGGGGAAACCAGGGTGTACCCATCTGATGCAGGACCAGGTAGATACAGGACCCCAAAGGTGCCTGAGAGAGTCAAACAGACTCTGAGGGAGGAGATACAGGAAATGTTGGAACTAGGGGTAATTCAAGAGTCCAACAGTCCCTGAGCCTCCCCAGTGATGCTGGTGCCAAAGAAGAATGAAAGCACCAGATTCTGTGTGGACTACTGGAAATTAAATAGTTACACAGAGCCAGATGCTTAGCCCATGCCAAGAACAGATGAGGCCCTACAGCAGCTGGGTGGGGCTAAGTATGTTACCACTATTGATCTTACCAAGGGTTACTGGCAGGTGCTCTTGACTCCCAGTGCTAGAAAGAGGTCGGCCTTTGTGACTCCTTTTTGCTTGTGTGAGTTCATGAAGATGCTCTTTGGGGTGAAAAATGCCCCAGCAACTTTCCAGAGGCTTGTAGATCACATCCTGGCAGGAGCAGGAGGGTTTGCCTTTGCTTACCTAGATGATATTGCCATCTACAGCCATTCCTGGCAAGACCACCTTCAACATGTCAGGGAGGTGCTGGGCAAACTACAGAGGGCAGGGTTGACCATTAAGCTGAGCAAATGTCAGGTGGGTATGGCAGAGGTCTCCTATCTGGGACATAGAGTGGGTAGTGGTAATCTCAGGCCAGAACCTGCCAAAATCGAAGCCATTCAGGCACGGCCTGTACCTGTTACCAAAAAGCAGGTGAGGACATTCTTAGTTACAGCAGGGTACTACAGAAAGTTCATCCCCAGTTATAGTACCATAGCTGCTTCCCTCACAGACCTGACAAGGAAAAACAAGCCAGATAAGGTAGTGTGGACCCCAGCATGTGAGCAGGCATTCCAGAAGCTTAAAGAATCCTTGGGAGGATCCCCTGTGTTAGCCAGTCCAGATTACAGCAAAAAATTTGGTGTGCAGGTGGATGCTCTGAATCATGGGGTGAGGGCTGTACTTAACCAGATTCCTTCAGAGGGAGAAGAGAACCCAGTGGTTTACCTCAGTCATAGGCTCCAACCCAGGGATGAATGCTATGCAACTGTAGAAAAGGAATGTCTAGCCATTATGTGGGCACTGCAGAAACTTCAGCATTATCTGTATGGAAGGAAATTCACTGTAGTGACAGATCATACTCCCCTAACATGGTTAAACAGAGCCAGCCAGTAAAATGCCAAGTTGCTAAGATGGAGCCTAGGGTTGCAAGCATATGATTTGTCAGTGCAGCACTGCAGTGGGATTAGCAATGCCAATGCAGATGGGCTCTGAAGATAGGGAATGGGGTAAGGTATACTCAGATAGACCTAACCCTCTCAAGCAATGTTTCTCAAGGGTCACTTGAAAAACTAGCTTGAGTTCTCCGGGGGGGGGGGTGAAAATAGGTGAAGGCTGCCAGCCTAGCCAGATAGAATTGTGTGGATAATTCTGTCATTTGTAAATATTAATATAAGCCACAGACTTGTTCTCTTAAATGGAAGAAAATGCTGTCAGATGTGGAACTGCAAAAATGTAACAACAGTGCACTCTGCTGTAACAAAGCTGATAAGTCAAGCATTATAAAATTCTTTCATCTAAACCACGGAGCTGAGATGTCTATAGGGTTGCATTCTGTCTATTGTTTTGAGACCAGAGTTAATTGCTAAAATTTGCATGCATAATGTATTTTATTGCTCTGGCTTCCTGACCAGCTGCAAGATCAAAAGGGCTATTAACTTCTGAGCTTCTGTTAGCCTGGGAACTAGAAAGAAATGATGTAATCTGAAATGAATCAGTGGTACTGTGTTATCATTTAAGGAGAGAAAGAATGAGGACAATTGGTCATTTGTCTTGAGAACATCCAACATCACCAGCACCGTCTTGTTCTATATGTAAGTTTATTTTAGAACTGTGTTTTCTCTTACATACAGCTAGGAACTAGGAATATTATTATTTTTTTCTGTACTGATGTCAGAACTTTTCTGCTGTATTATTTTAAGTATTTCAATGTGATCTCTGAACTCTTGACTGGCCCTGTATAGTAAGAAGTATTGTCTTGTGTTTTTATTATTTATTATTAAATATTTTTAAACCTTTCAACTATGGCTGTTTTGTATAGAGATAATTTAAGATCTAGAGTACATTGCATGTATATAGTGTTATTGGCCAAGCCACTCAAATAAGCCTTGCTGTTCAGTCACACTTACCAGTTGGATAATAATATTGCACAGTAATAATTGGACACCCTTTGTTAAGGGCCTTTTTAGTAGCTGATATTAGTGGGTGGTGGCAGCTGGTGCTACCTTTTAGACTGGGCAGAAAGGGGGCACAGCTGGAGAATCTGTGCTAGCCTTCCCCAGGAGTGTCTGTGTGTTTGCATATAACTCATATCTCAAAGTGTGTGTGTGTGTGTGTGTGTGTGTGTGTGTGTGTGTGTGTGTGTGTGTGTGTGTGTGTGTGTGTGTGTGTGTGTGTCAGCTACTTAGGCAGGGACATGAAGCACTGGTTGGACAGAGAGGGTACTGGAAGTTTTAGCTTGTCCACTAGGCTGAGATTTGGACCCTATAGCTGTGCCATGGGGAGTCTTATTGGAGATCTAGAGAAAAAGGGAGAAACCAGCCCCAGACATACTGTGATCTGTGTGTGCTCTTAAGGGAAATTGTACTTTACTGTGTGGGTATTTGTTATCCTCCCCATGTGGACGCCCCTCACTGGTGGTGAAGATTGAGGCTCCTTGATTGCTGGGCCAGTGTCCAAGATTCATACCCAGGCTAACAGAAACTTAACAAAATTTTATCATCTTTGTGTGAGAAGTACATATCTCTCAGATGTTTGCTCAGAACTGGAAGTCATAAAACAATTGAACACTTTTATATTTTAAACCTAGTAATTATTTCTGTTTCAAGACAATAAGAAAACTTCTAGCTCTAGACATTCTGTCTTCTTGCTGCATTAACTAACTTTTATAGCACATCATAAAACACTTTTAATTTCAACTTATTTTCTTGAAATTTTGCAGGTTAACTCTGTATGTTGCAGCTTCTACTATTAAAACATACATTTGCAAAGGTATATAGTTTATATACATTTCTGTTCTTTTAGAGTAGGGTAACGTGTAGTTACATTCTTGAAGCTCAGTACATAACATACAGTTCAACACACACTTTTGCACCAGTAGTTTAATATACACAAAACATAGTTCTCTTACATTTATAAGACAAGCATATGAATCATATTAATATTCACAAATGACATGATTATTTACAAAATTCCAGATAGCTGGGCTGGCAATGTCACACTGGGAATAGGTCTTTTGGAATTTGGTCCCCAGTGTAAACCTGTTTATAGATAGGCCTTACACCGAAGTATGTCACTTAAACTGAGACCAGCTCTTTTGGAATTTGGCCGAATACATGTCAGAAGTTATATTTATTTCTCAGAAATTTATATTTTCTGACCTTTTAAATGATATAGCAAGAAGTGTTTAATGCATAGTGGAAGTATGTAAATTTCTTGTTCATAAAATTATATAAAAAATGAAAAGCTTTGCATACATATGGGTGATTACAACTGGGTATAAATTAAGATAAGAGTAGCTGTTTGAAAATGCTAAACCACAAGATGTTAAAAACATTTATTCTTTTTCAGAGTTGCTCAGAATGAAAAGCCTTTTCTGGTAAGCTATAGGCATGAAACCAGTCCTGGATGAGATGAGAGCCATTTACCCATACATACACACGCAAGTCTATGAGAAATTTGGAAGAACACCATTTCAGCATATCTGCATGTTTTTTGGAAGTGGGAGGAAGCCTTAATGAAAACTTATTTAGATGAATGGAGGATATGCAGACTCAACATAAAAGCATCTTATAACTAAAAGAAGGTGATAAAACTAATAAAAAAGTAAAAAATAAGTGCTGTACAGCATAGCAGTCGAATAACCATTTATTTTAAACAATTCTTTAAGCGCTTTTCGTCAGCCGTTAATAGCTGACTTCTTCAGAAATGGAAAACAGTAAAAAATCAAACTCCACATATTTAAAACCATGTTGATTGAACAATCAATTAAATACGTAATTAACTAAACATCACTTTCCAATCAATTTAAAGAGACATTCTCAATTTAAGTCAAAAAAATGTGTATAATAAATAACTTATGTACACAGAACAAACGTCAAAAGATGACATTTTAAAGGTGGCATTTTTTAAAAAACAATAATAATAAAAAAAATATGTAACAATGAATATGTAACTTATGCTCGAATCAACCATTCATAAGTAAAATTGAATCGTTTTTGTATTTTAGTATTTTTTTGTGTGAATACAAAAAAAATTCAAAAGACAAGCATAATGTGAACAAAATATAAGTATGTAAAGAGCCTAGACTAAATCTGACCTAGTTTAGTCATTTCTTAAGACTATGCAATTTAAGCAAGCTTGAAATTGAGCAAGTGTCGTTAAGACCTGTGTGACTATATGCATTTAGTCTTACTTGCCAGATTAACTCAGATTCCTCCAACTTAAAAGGTCTCAGTCCACCTCGAGAGTTACAGCTGACCTGATCGATAACTATAAATTTAAATGTATGGTTGTTGTTAGGTGAAGTGTGTTTTGCTAGAGCATTTTCATGTTTGCACTTTTTAATAGCATATAGATGTTCATATATTCTGTCTCTCAGTCTCCTTTCGGTCTTACCTACATAGAAGGCCAGACAGAGTGTGCATCTTGCTAGATAGATGACAAAGCTAGAATTATAAGTAAATTTATGTTTTAATTTGTAGGATGTGCCATTTAGGCTAAAGCAGCTTACTTCTTCAACATACCTACAATAGTTACAATTCCAGCACTTAAACATACCTGGGTTACGGGTTAAAAGGGTGATACTACCTTCTAACACTGACTTAATATTCCTGCCTTTCTTGAAAACCACTTTTGGTCTATCACCTAATTTTTCAAGTATTGCAGGATTCATTTTGAACAAATCCCAATTCTTGTCAATTATATTAATACAGATGTTACTACCCTTACTAAATGTTGTAATAAAGTAAGTGGTGTTTACAGTGCTAGTGCCAGTAGTCGGAGTCAGCTCTGGTTCATGTAAGCTAACACAATTAAATTCTGGCACACCTTCTGGTAACTCTGAGTTAGTGATATTTCTAGCTGGAAGAAGTGGTTTGTAAATGTTCTGACTTCTTTTATCTGTAATTTCATATATAAGGTTGTCCAACAATACCTCAGGGTAACCCTGTAGTAAAAACATACTTTTAAGCACTGCACATTCCTCAAAAAAAAACTGTTTATAGATAGGCCTTACACCAAAGTATGTCACTTAAACTGAGACCAGATCTTTTGGAATTTGGCCGAATAAATGTCAGAAGTTATATTTATTTCTCAGAAATTTATATTTTCTGACCTTTTAAATGATATAGCAAAAAGTTTTTAATGCATAGTGGAAGTATGTAAATTTCTTGTTCATAAAATTATATAAAAAATTAAAAGCTTTGCATACATATGGGTGATTATAACTTTGTATAAATTAAGATAAGAATAGCTATTTGAAAATGCTAAACCACAAGATGTCAAAAACCTTTATTCTTTTTCAGAGTTGCTCAGAATGAAAAGCCTTTTCTGGTAAGCTATAGGCATGAAACCAGTCCTGGATGAGATGAGAGCCATTTACTCATACATACACACGCAAGTCTATGAGAAATTTGGAATAACACCA
The DNA here is from genome assembly GCF_019279795.1 of Protopterus annectens. Taxonomy (NCBI): domain Eukaryota; kingdom Metazoa; phylum Chordata; order Ceratodontiformes; family Protopteridae; genus Protopterus; species Protopterus annectens. The sequence continues at coordinate 1,310,433,414 of NC_056743.1, read as the reverse complement.
TTTCAGCATATCTGCATGTTTTTTGGAAGTGGGAGGAAGCCTTAATGAAAACCTATTTAGATGAATGGAGGATATGCAGACTCAACACAAACGCATCTTAGTCAAGATCCAAATCAGAGAAACAAGCACTGCCTGTTAAAAGTATAGTATAACTCATATTTGAATATATACTATGTTATGATGTCAGCCTAAAAACAATGTCACTCTTTTAAAACTTAATGGCATAAAATGGCATTAAAATGATTTTTATTACAATTTAAGATGCAGCTGCTCATTAGCCTCTGAGTGAAGGAGCACAACCTAAGGATGTTTTATAAGTAATTCTCTCACTATAATTCTTTAACAATGCAATGAAAATATATCAACCAATTTCGGAAAATATGTAGTGTATTTTTATATCTTATTTTCTTTGTTTTCCGCAGGTAGGCAGTGGTGGTATAAGCATTAGATTGTATGGATTTTTTTGTTTTTAGGTGGTGGTGGTGGTGTTGCTGGTGGTGAGGGTTGATTTCTGGTTCTAAGAGTGTCATGTCCTAGATCTTTAACCTGGGTTTGTGTGTTTCTTGGTTGGGTTGTTACTTACAGTGTACGTGTTACATGGTTAGATCATTTCCAACATCATGAGACATGCTTACAGCATAGCTGCAGGTTAGGATAGTGACCAGGATGCATAGACAAATTGCACAATACACAACATGAATTTGTACCAGAACTGACCATATGCAGATTGAAGCAGACTAGTACTGATCCATTGTCCCATGTTGTTCTACAGTGTAGTGACCCCAAATTCACAACAGGAGAGGCATGCAAACGACTGCATAATGGAATGCAAATTAAATCGGGCAGTCAAATTAGGTCCTAATGATATTAAAAGGTATGTGAGGTGAACATAATTGCGAAGTCTGGCAGTTAGCACAGAGGTTTTCAGCTGTTTCCTGTGACACAGGGTTTGATTCCTTTAATCTTCATTTACTTACAGTGTGACTTTGAGCAAGTCACTTAACCAGATAGTACTTTGTGGCAATTGAAACATTTGGCTAGGCTTCTCAATGGTCTCTTGGATTGCAAACCTTGTAGCAATAAATTAAGCTATTATTCATAGTTATATACAGACAAAACTGCACAGCTCTGTGTGCCTAACTACAAGATGGCAAAGCCTGGCAAATACGTCTTCGCTGAATATTGGAAGAATGCTTGGAGTCACAGCCACCATTGCACAGCATCATACTGCAAGTGAAAGGTGCCATGTGGTAGTAAAGTAAATGGTACCATTAGCAGATGGCTTAATTTTATAGATCACAATATTATTGATTGTTTTACAGTTGATTGGGACATTGTACAGATCTTTGATGACATGTGTTGCCCATGCATAGAATCAATAGGAATGTGTGGCTTTCAGCTATCTGCACAGGAAAATGTATGCATAGTTCTCTCCATACTTGTTACCTGGATCTTTCAAAGATATATCAGGTGCATTTAACATATTTCATAGTCTTAAACTCCAGAATAGTCAAGTTATTTGACATAATGTTGCTAGATGTAGAGGATCAAATATCACTTCCTAGCATATCATAGAAGAGAGTTAATACCATGTTTACCTTCTGTAAAATTACCCACATCCCTGAGGTACTGGGCTCCATAGATGGTACTCATTTATTAATAAGAGGCCACCTTGCCAACAGTCACAAAGATTTGCAAAAAGGAAGGACTTCCACTCCATGTGCTGTAAGGTAGTGTGCCCACACTGAACCCGGACAGCTCTCATTAATCCCCTTTATGGTATACATCTCATACTGGTGCTTTATTCATACTGAAATTCCATAGAGACATCTAGCTGGCAAGTTCATGCACTGTGGAAACCTCACTGTGTATGGCTACATGTATAGTATATCTGAATAAAGCAACCCCCACATTTTCATACTGTATTGCAGATGATGCTGGATACCTGGTTGAGCCCTGGCATATAACCCTCATATGGAACCGACAGAGATCATTTGAACTCTAGTATATATAACACTGCACATGCACAAACCTGCAACATACCACAGCATGTGTTTGGCCTACTCATACCTACTACTGCTGCCTCAGCATTTCTGGTGGGGCATTCCAGTATGTCCCCTGCCCTGATACAGCCTGCAGGATGTTCTTAGCATGTTGCATGGTCCATAATATGGTAGTGAGGAGACAGGCTACACAGTCCTAAGATACTGGTATGATCAGACTGTGTATACATGTGGTCAGCAGGAAAGGTGCATAAATACCTTTTTCCAACAAGAGTGTGATGAAACAGCAAGAGCAGGCTGCTGCAGAGCTATCCCCAGAGAACAACAGGGTATTACACAGCAGTGGAGGTAAAGTGGTGATGTCTAGTCCAGACTTATGGACAGGATCACTGTGGCAGTGAATTATTACAAAGATACATAGATCAAACATTATGCATACAGCGCTGATATCAGGCTATGCTGGACAGTGTATGGTAAAACTACACTGTTCATCAGACACTATCACGTTTACTGCACAGGAGGAAGGATGGAATAGTCACAGTCATCATATATACAGGTGATTTGGGACCCAATGACAAATTTCTGACTGCAAACTGGGTAGAAGTGAATATCACAAGATGCTGTGATGGAGAATATGAGGTGATGGGCACTCTGTGTCATTGACAATTTCCTCCTGAAATAGGATGGGGATCCTAATATGTGACTGTGGCCTGATGCAGAGATGGGAATCTTGAGGTGATGGGTTCTCTGTGTCACAGATGATTTCCTTCTGTGAACACAAATGACCAACTGAAGCCAAGAAACCAAAAAATGTAGTCCACAGCAGAAGGAAGGTAAATGAAAATCCAGTAGATGAAATAGTATCTAGAAATGAGTTACACATAGCATACTCAAAAATAAACTACATGTTGATGGATCATTTGCTGCAAGGTACTTTCAATGAAAAGTTATACAACTATTTATTTGTAGCCAAACCAAGAACCCCAGTGATTTTTGGTATTCCAAAAACCCACAAAGGGTTGGACCCATTGCAATTTAGACCAATAGTTTCTGGTAAAGGAGGTATCCTGGAACCTTTAGGCAAATTTATAGATCATGTGCTCAAGGGATTTGTTACATCTTTGAAATACATTTGTAAAGACTCCTGGGACTTCCTTAAAGGCATAGGATTTCAATTGTATCACCCTGACCTTTTGATGGCAACTATTGACATTGTACAATTATGTCCGAGCATACCCCATTCAACGGGTTTGAGTTGGTTTAATGAGATGTTGGCAAACAAGGCTAATCTTGGTGCAAACATTTCCAACTTACTGGTAGAACTTATGGAAATCGTGTTAAGTAACAATTTCCTTTGTTTCAATGGTGACATTTATAAACAAAAGATGGGTGTGGCAATGGGTGCTCCGTGTGCTTCTACCTACGCGAACATTGTACTGCACAAATGGGAGCAGACTTTTATATTTGCGACGGCATGGGCGAAGCATATCAAACATTATGTTAGGTACCTGGACGACATATGCCTTTTATGGTGCGAAACAACAGAAGAGTTTTTGAATTTCATTGGTTACATCAACTCTACCACCTCATGTTTGGTTTTCACACATTCTGTCAGTGACCAAAGTTTAAATTATTTGGACATTACCCTGTTCAAAGACACTATCAACAACAGGTTTGGTTCAAAGGTATTTAGGAAACCAACATATTCCAACTCATACCTGCACTTTGAGAGCAGCCACCCTTTTTATTAAAAGAAAGGGATTGTTAAAGGGCAGCTCATATGTGCATCCAGAATGACCAGTACTACAAAAAATTTTTTAGAAGAGGTGAACTTCTTGAAAGAGAGGTTTTATGAAAGAGGTTAGCCTGTCACATTGGTCAACACTCTGGCCTTAGAAGTATGTACGCATAGGGAAGATAGATATCCACCTTTATTAGGGTCTACCACCACGTTAGTGGATGAGCTGAATACCAACCCCCAAAAGTTTGAGCAAAATGTATACACACACACTTTTTCCAGTAATTCTAGGTTAATAGAGGAAGCAGTACTAAGGTTTTGGCCTGTACTTTCATTACATGAAGGATTAACAGAGATGGTTTCAAAGCAACCCAAATTTGTTAGGCGAAAGGACACTAATTTGAAAGAATTGTTTGAAAGAAAGCATACAACAGAAACTGTTAACATTAGATGCAAGAAAGGAACATTTAAGTGTGGAATGTGTAAACAGTGCCCAAACATTTTCAGTGGTGACACTTTACATATTCCATCAAGGAATTTTATATGTCGGACAAGTGGGTATTTTAATATGTTGTTTATTTAGGTTTTTGTTTAAAATGCCAACGCTTCTATGTAGGGAAAACAGAAAGGACATTAAAAAGAAGAATTTATGAACATTTATATGACATCACAAAGAAGAAGGAATTTAATGCTTTTTATAAGCATTCATTGTCCTGTCCCAACATGGAGCTTAGGTTTATTGTTTTAGAGCAGCTTACACTGGATGGTAGAGGGGGTGATTGGGAGAGTAAACTGGAATATAAAGAGCTTATATGGCAACTAAGGTTGGACGCTGCAAAATGGCCAGGGCTTAATGACAACATGAACTTGAGCAGTGTTTTGAAATTAAGAAGAGCCAAATTATAATAACACAACATAAAATTGGTATATTCACATACTTAATACACTCCCAAAGAATTGATTCATACATTTTTTATTATTTTGATTTTTTATATTTATTCATTATTTTTTATTTATTTATTTATTTTTCTTTATACTTATTTAGTATTCATTAGCATTTATTATCTTGATCGCAATATGATTCATTTAATGTTTTATTGTTGTTGAACAATGTTTAGCAAGAAGTTTATGTTTCGAGCCTTTATGTATATGAGAAATATTATGACAAGGCTATTTAACTGGTTTTACATGTAGCCCTTTTAATACCAAGCACTTGCAGGTGATATTTTATCAATTAATTTTTTAACTTAATTGATCACATGATTTTTTTAGTATTTAAATAGGAGCAGTTGTTACATGGTGTTCATCTTGATAAAGCTCAGTATTGCACTGGTAAAGCGCTTGAGGGATTTGTTACTGTGTGGTTTTTATCCAATAAATTTGTTTGTTGAATTTCATCTACTGGATTTTCATTTACCTTCCTTCTGCTGTGGACTACATTTTTTGGTTTCTTGATTTCCTTCTGTGATGTATTTGAGGTAGTCCTACATGACTGCTCATGAGGTGCCCACCGAGTGGAGGTAGTGATGGAAAAGGGTTGTACACATTTCAATGTAGGTGAGGACTGTGAACCCTATAATGTTTCCCTCTACATGGACACCCCTGGTACATACCCTACCCTTAACTTGGATAATATTGCCAGTATGAGTAGTGAAGGTGGTACTATAAATCTTCCACATGGAGATGGATCTCACAAGAGTAATAACTATTACCACATCCTTGGGATCCATTTTCACATAGATGCCATACAACATATCAGTTGCATCCATGCTGGACTGGTTTGCAGCAGATTATGCATGAATGTTACTATGGCACATCTGCTCACTGATCTCAAGTCCTGCCTGCACAGTCGGGGCCAACTGTGATACATACTGGCAATGGGCACCTCTGAGAGTTTGATAAATGCTGGGTACACCTACTTCACATGCAGTGTGCTCATCCACAGCTACTGCCACAGGGGTGGTGGTTGGAATCATGGGGACCTCTCCTCTATTGCGCATGGGAAACAGTGTACTCTTCATTAATGGGTGAGGCCACATCTTTAGCCTGTGTTGTGGGTGGTTGCCAAAATAGGACTGCAACAGACAGTGCCACTCTGTCATCAGACTGTGAATCAATTATGTGCACACCATTGTCGTCATCAGCCCCTGCATGGGTGCCAAGTCTATTGTTGAGCCCTGGCCTCTACACTTCTACAGGTGTCATCATAGCAGTGCTCCTTCTTGTGAATAAAAAAAAAAAAAAAAAAAAGATACACCATCATGAACATGACCACCTGAGCCAAAATCATGTTCCTGTGCCATACGTGCTTGAGGTATCCATACGAGATGTACAATACAATTACAACCTACATATGCTGCCATGCTGGCATGGCTGGATACTCACTATACTTGTAAGAAAACAGCCAACATTTACTGTGGTCACCCTACATTGTTTATGTCCAGTGCTACTGTACAAAAATCTGAATATGGTGGAAATGGTTCTAAACTAGTGCATTATCTATTGAGATGCCTGTACTGTGGATTCATCTTGATGTTAATGTCCAGTCCCTCAGGGCTAATACTAGAAAAATTATCCTCTTGCAAGGGCACTGAAAACTCCTTTGGCTGTGTCAAACTACTTCTCCCAGATGGATCCCCCATGGTTGACCCCTCAGCTGCTATGGAACATGCCTTTGTTTTGGCATAGTGTAGCATGTTAACACATTAGTAGCATACTTATGACAATACTGTAAGGTAGTAATTGTGTTCCCTACATCATTTATATCATGGACTATTGTCTCTCACACTTGATCCTATAAAGCCTGGTCAGCAAACCTGCTCCACAACAGGTGGTGTCCATGAGTCATAAGTGCATGTAGCAGCACATCCTTTTAGCTACCGTTTCCAACTCTTCTGTCTACCTCATTCCAAGGCATGCTGATATCTGCAAATACATGCTACAGAGCTGTATATTGTTTGCTGTTAGGACAGGTGAAATGACAGCTAATTACACCATACTGTAAACATGGGGACAACTGAGTGCATATGCTGTGTGATAGTTGCACGGAGAACTATGATAATATATTCAAGTAGGAGTACTTGCAAACAGCTAGGTATATAATAAGACAATCATCCCTGGTTCCAATATTTGAGGTTCATCTTGATAATTCCCAGTGACATGTCCCTACCCTAGTACAAAGGAAAATAGTAAAAGTACTAGGTAATAATCAGATGGACAATATGATGCATAGTCATGTACGTATTTAAATAGACATGAGTAAAAGTTGTACCACAGTTTACAAGCACTTAATAATGCTTATCTCCCAAACCATGCAGGTCTGTAAATGATAATCCTAATATAGCTTTATGTTTACCCATCCAATCACCAAGGCTAGCCTTAAAGGCAGACTAAGTAATACCTTGCTTTGCCCTGTAGTGGTAACTTATTGCGTAGGCTAGGAATACATTGAATTAGTTACCCATCCCTATAGTCTATCTTGTGTATTTGTTGGTGCAAATTTAGGTCCCTAATTTTTTTGGTTAAAACATTTTTGGGGCCTTTACATTTGACCAATATGCTTGGATTTTTTGCATATCAAAGAGGGCATTGTATTCAATGAATGGTCTGATATGGGAAGAGTACAGTGGTAAGAGGACTTGTTTGGATTTTGATGATATTCTCTTGGAAATTAACTTGGCCAGATAGAAGGATTTCCTGACTATGACGGAAGTATTATGGCAGGATAAGAGATAGAGTTGTCCACATAAGTACCCAAGTCTCTTATGACTATATATGTTTGAAGATGAGTACCACTTGTAACATATGAGGCTAGAGCAGCTTTCTGGCCAAATGCTACTATGCTGCACTTTTTTGCATTTAGCCTAAGGCAAATTTTAGTATGATAGCTACATGCATCTTCTAGACCTTGTTGGGGCAGTTTGATATCAGTGGATGAGAAAATAGCAGTGCCCAGCTTCCATTTATCAGCAGACTTGGTCAACAACAATTCAGGGATATTGGCTTGGATATCTGCAAATTAAATGATAAACAGGAAAGGGTCCAACACTGTTCTCTGTGGTACTCCACTAATTAAAATGTTATGCTCAGAGAGGGTACCTGTAACTTTCACTACTTGGATTCTGTTGAATAACAAGTAGACAATGTAGGGGTTTACATTACGTTTATCTATTAAATAATACCACCCTGGGGCAGAATGTTAATAGTCTTGGTCAGGTCAAGATAAACAGCATATCCTGACTGACCACTATCCACAGCCTATGTAACATTTTCAAAGAAATTTACTGGGTTCAGGAGACTAGATCTGCCTTACACAAAATCAAACTGAGTAGCGTCTAGACCAGTTAAGTTGCTTTTCAGCGCTTCTGTGGATCCCTAGTGATATCTACATTGCTTACTGTACTTATTTTCTTGTTTCACTTGAAAGAAAGTTACTGTTTGTCGTTTTTGCATTTAAGTACCTGTAACACATTGCATTTAAGTTACCTGGCACTTGCTCACTAAAGCAATTATATAAGTCAGCACTAAAAAATTAAAAGCACTACACCCTCACAAACTCCCCTTGAGTACCTTGTTCCCCATTGGAATTCCCAATAATATTCTAGCATGTCCAAAGGTCAGTTGTCAATCTCCTCTCTGGTCCAGCTGGTGAATCTGGGAATCTTGAGGCAATGTTACAATTGCCTCATGTACACAGACAACCCTCTCCTCCTCCCAACAAATTCCAACACATGTGAGAGATGCAACCATATAGCTAAACTGGAGGCTAAGCTCTCTCAACTCAGTACTGGCGTAACCAGTCAGGAGGAGAAGGAAACCACACCCACTACAATTCCAGTCTCCCATAGACCTACTACAACAGCAAACCAAACACATAAACACACAAAAACATACTTGGAGGCTCTAAATAAAAATCTGCCTAAGCAGCAGAGACCTCCAAAGCAGACACCCAAGCAACCGCTACCCCAAAACAAAACACGTGCAACACATAGCTCACAAAGCCAGTGTGCTGAACAGTCACAGCCATTAAGGCTAAACAACACACCTGATACACTTGTAGTAGGTGACTCTATCGTCAGGCACACTGACGTCCCGCTCACCAGGCTGAACAAGGAGAAAGTCACGGTGAGCTTCCTGTCGGGCGCTAGGATCCACCACATAACACAAGCACTCAGGTCACTCCAAGGCAAGTACAAATATGACTCAGTCATTGTCCATGCTGGTGTGAATGACCTGAGATGTACCTCCCTGGACTACATGAAAAGAGACATAGAGGAGCTCTCTGAGCATGTAGCCCAGGCCGGTATGACCCTGACCTTGAGTAGCATCTTACCCTTACCAAGAATGATGCCACAATATGAAGACAGGATGATCAATTTCAACAATTGGCTTAAGTATTGGTGTCATTCAAAGGGGATCCAATGCCTGTCAGCCTGGGATGACATGCTCGACAAGCCACGATGCTTCGCTAGGGACGGCTTGCACCTGTCACCCCTTGGCTTTCGGATATTGGCAAAGGCTCTTGCTACCCCCATAGTGCCTTTTTTAGGCAAGGCTCAAAAGACAAACCCACCTCCATAGGTATCACAAGGGATAAGAAACTAAGAGTAATGCTACTCAATGCCAGAAGTCTAAACCTCAAAATGCACGCACTCGAAACTCTCCTTAGCATGGAGAACATTGATATCTGTGCAGTAACAGAAACCTGGTTCAAGGATCCCGAGAGCACCCCAGCACTACCAGGTTATACCTCATACCATGCTTTTCGGCCCCAAAACCTGGACCGAACCACAACAGGAGGGGGAGTATCAATATTCGTCAAAGATACCCACACCTCCAGGTTGGTGGCACAGCACAAAGCATCAGAGACTATCCATGTGCAACTAACAGTGGGTAAAACTGCCTTCCAGTTTATAGCCTGCTACAGACCACCCTCTCAAACCCAGGAACCCCACTCGGCCTTCCTGAGAACACTGGAAAATATGAAGGTCTCTCCAAACACCATTATATTGGGCGACTTCAACTACCCAAACATAGACTGGGAGCATTACTCTAGCTCCAACACCCTAGCCCAAAGGTTCCTAGAATTTATAAACTCAAATGCTATGGAACAACTTGTTACCACTCCCACAAGAGGGGAAAACATACTCAACCTGATCATCACCAACATGGGGACTCTATGCTCCAGACCAGAAGTGTATCCCTCACTGGTAAGATCAGACCATAAACTAATCTCACTGGATATTCATATCCCGACCCCACCCCCTGCCCAGAAAACCACAGTGAAAAACTTTTCTAAAGCAAATTTCACACTCCTCAAAACCGAGGTGGAATCCTTCAAAGCCCCCGGGCCTGTGGAAAATACGGCCCAGACCACAGAATCCTTTATAAACACATTCTATGAACACCTTCAGGAATGCATGGATCATGCAATCCCAAATAAAACCAAGACCCAATCCTCCAAACGCAGACGTCCTGTCTGGTGGACCCCAGCCATAAACAAACTATACAATAGAAGGAGGAAGCTACTACATGATAGAGCAAAATCCCAAAAAGGGAAGGCATCTCTGATCAGTATTAGCAAAAAACTACGGGCACTCATAAAATTGTCTAAGGCCAGCTTTGAGAGAAAAATTGCACAGGACACTAAGGAAAATCACAAGGCTTTCTTTAGTTATGTTAGCAACCTGGGTGGGAATTCCCAGATATGCTCAGAATTAGTCCAAAATGACAAAAAAATACACCAAACCCACATACATTGCCAACATCCTAGCTGACAGGTTCAGCGCAAACTTCTCCCCCTCCTCCCCACCAAAAGGGCAAATATCTATCCCAGCAGAGTGCTGCCCCCCTGACATCTCAGATGCTCAGGTAAAAGCTGCCCTCTCCAAAGCAAAAAACACAGCATCAATGGGACCAGACAGTGTCCCAGGCTGCATCCTACATGAACTCCAAGAAGAGCTAAACCCAAACCTAAAACTACTGTTCAACCTCAGCCTTACTACAGGATATGTACCCAAAGAGTGGCATATAGCAACAGTGGTCCCTCTCCACAAAGTTGGTGCCTCAACGGATCCTGGAAACTATCGTCCCATAAGCCTGACTAGCTTGGTCTGCAAAGCTATGGAAAGGATCATCATGGACCTCATAAATAAAGATATTGGAGACCTACAGACACTGGATCCTACCCAGTTCGGCTTTGTTAAGGACAGATCCTGCCTCTTAAACCTGGTCAATTTCTTTGAAACAGTCACCAAGGCCATTGACAAGGGGAAGGTGGTCCACACAGCCTACCTGGACCTTGCAAAAGCCTTCGATACAATACCCCACTCGGGCATTATAGATAAGCTCACCAGCTTAAATATAAACCCCTATGTCACTGGATGGGTTGCAAACTGGCTCAAGGACAGAACCCACATGGTTAGAATTGCTGGAGCCATGTCAGACTCCAAACCAGTTACAAGTGGCATCCCACAAGGCTCAGTCCTGGGACCTCTCTTGTTCGGTATATATTTCTCGGAGGTACAGGCCAACACAGAAGGACTGTGGCTGACCAAGTTCACAGATGACTGCAAACTGGGCGCCATAATAGACTCTCCAGCTGACACAAGCATCCTCCAAAAGGGCCTCATAGAAACAGACAACTGGTGCCAGAGGCCATGGCCTCAAGCTAAATGCCAAAAAGTGTATAGTCATCCCCTTTGGCAAAAATAAAGTGCCCACAAATTACCACATAGGTGGTAATCCATTAAGTACAGAAGAAGTAATTAGGGACCTGGGGACCCAAGTTGATAGCAATCTCTCATTTGACAACCATGTGGCCAAAGTGGTTATAAAAACATTTTATATAGCCCACCTAATCATGAAGGGATTCACATCTAGATCTGGGGAGGTCATCGTGCCTCTTTACTCATCCCTCATCAGACCCATAATTGAGCACAATGCCCCTTTTGGGATGTACCTTACCAGACACCTGCAGCAACTGGAAAGACCCCAAAAGTACCTCACCAAGAGGATCAAAGGGCTCAAACAGATGCCATATGCTGCCCGGTTAAAGAAACTCCAGCTCTACTCAGTGGCATACCACCTGCTCAGAGGCGATCTGTGCCTGATGTATAAAGCCATGTCCAACCCGGAATTAATGGACATGCTGCACCTCAGAAAATCCAAATCCCATCGAGCTATGCGCTCGAGAGACTTGAACCTCAGCACTGAAATAAATAGGACATGCTGGAGGGACAGATTCATAACCCAGAGGCTCCCTTCACTCTGGAATAAAATCCCAGTCCAGGTTAGGCAGAGTCCCTCATTGACTCTCTTCAAGAGGAATCTTGATGAGTGGATGGGAGATCATAGGTTTACCCAGGGTATCACTTCTGTGTCACTGTTAGACAGAGGCACAGTATACTAACCTCGAAAAAAGGCATAGCAAAATTAATTTAAAATGTGTGGCGAAAGCCAAACACACTCTGGCTAGGCTTATAAATGCCCTAGGGCAGATAGCCTAGTATGAACCTATGAACCCATGAACCTATATCTGCATAAATGTGTTTTCCTATGATACATTCCATGGCTTTACATATAAGGCTGGTGAGGCTGATGAGCCTATAATTACCTGGGTGTGCAGAGGGGTCATCATTGTGTAGATGAATTACAATGTGTATTCTCCATGTAACAAGCACAAACTCTGTGGATAGGTCGAGGCTGAACAGTTAAAGTAGAAGCTCAGATAATGCATATTTGGCTCTGATGAAAATGCAGCTTGATTCATTTAGCTGGTCCCACAGAAATATTTTTAGCCTTTGACAAGAGTTAAAAAATTTGTTCCGAGGTAATTTCGGAATAGAAATCTTCAGGTAAAGTCAGTGCAACAATCTCTGTGGAAGATTAAAGTTAGCAGCAAATTTTTCTGCTAATATTTTGGCTATATCAGTGGAGCTGCAATATTAGATATTATTATAGGTATGCTCAATACACTGTTGAACATTATTCCTTAATTTCCTGATATTACTGAAGAAACATTTGTAATTTTCCTTGGTTTCTGTAGTGACTTTAAATCTGCACTCTGCTTTACATTTTCTAACAGTATTATTAAGTTCCTTGCTAGCATGTTTTAGTGTGTCTTGAGACAGAGAGATGGGGATTTCTTAAAAGTTTTCATTATTTTCCATCTTTTCTTATACAGTTAATTAACAGGGAAGTTCCATCAGAGATGTTCATTCCTGAATTTACCATTATATTTGGGATTGACAGGTATGAGCCTTTCCATGCAGCTGTTCAAATGCTGGTAAAACATATACAATGGAAGGTGCATATGTGTAAGCATATGGCTGCTGTATTCACCACCATACACCAACATGCAACAGGCTGTAAGATCACCATAACAGTGACAAGGATGGATGTTCACTCTGATACCGTGGGCTAACTTATTGTCAGTACAGTTTACAAAGGAAAACCACATATAGGCACATGTAGTCCATGTGCTAGCCTTTTGTAATGTGAATTTGAGTGTGTTTACACACTGTTATCAATTAAACAACCTACTGCACATTTTAGAATACTATGTGCCTCTTTAGGCTGCTAATAGATCCAAATAATGCTGCTCTTACTCCTGAGTTTGCTGGCAGAACATGCAAGCTAGCCGCTCAAGTCTGCATGACTTAGCATACAAAATGGCAGTACATGTCTAAGACTATGCAAGTTTATATCTGCATGACACTTAGGCAAACTAAGTCTGGTTGCTTGAATGTTTATGACTCACTTTATTTTGTTGCTCAGCATCTGTGACTTTAAGTGTAGCTTGCTGCTTATGCTCACCTCTGATAGCTCATGGCCACAACCTGATGCTGGAGACCCATGCAAGTATATACAATATGCTACATCATAGCTGCATGTAGTACTACTTGTGATTCAGGAACTATATTGAAAGCATGAGTCACAGTCTATTACTTTCAGAGGGTATTCAGGTGAATGATAGGAGAACGCTGATCACAGACTGCACACTGTGGCAGGGCAAGCTACTTGATGATGTAAAATATGGCTCTATGTGACTCAGTTGTCTTGACTAATGTCACCAAATGGGCACGAGTATTTGCCGGTGATTTGTGGCCTGAGGACCCGGCCTACTCTACCTTACACCAGAGCCCTATGCTAATGGTGAGAGGGGTGTATGTGCCCCTATTGGCCAAGTGTGCTCACCATAAAGCCCTGCAGCCCTGGGTCGATAAGCTGTTGGCCAGCCAGTCTCTAGTTGCCCAGCTTGGGTTATCTGGGATAGCTCTGTTGAGCAAAAGCTAGATGTAAAACCAATCAACCTGCCAAACATGAACTAAGAATTGCTACAATCAATGTAGGTTCAATGACAGGATGCAGCCTGGAAGTGGATGACATGATAAGGGGGAGACTGGGCATCCTTTGTATCCAGGAGACAAGATGGAAGGGAAGTACAGCAAAGTCACTTGGTTGGGATTCAGAGTCTACTACTCAGGGGGAGGACAGACTAGAAATAATGCAGAAATTGTGGTGAGGGTGAGACTTCAGAACATTAAAGGATGTCATCAGAACTAGTGACAGACTCATGGCAGTCAGACTCCAGCCTAACAACAGGGCAGTAGTCATAATCTCAGCCTATGACCCACGGCAAGGTTATAATAGTAAGGACAAGAGTGCATTCAGACAACAGTTGCAGGACCTACTAGATAAAGGAGGACAACATAATGGTGTTGATAATGCGTAACCTTTATGCACATATCGGGACACATGGAACAGGATACAAGGACTGCCTTGTTTTACATGGGTGAAGAAACAGGAATAAAGAAGGAGAGGCCATTCTAGACTTCTGCCTGGCAAATGGCTTAATAGTAGCCAACACATGGTTCAGAAATAGAGATGATCAAAAGATCGCATACAAGATTGACCAGTATGCAACTCAGGTAGACTTCCTGCTAGTAAGGAAAGGGCACTGGGGTAGAATCAGTGATTGCAAAGTCATCCCTAGTGAAACACTTGGCCCACAGCATAAACTACTGATTCCCACAATCAGCTGCAAGCAGCAGTCAGAGAAGGCTCTAATGTCAACAGAGACCAGGCTGAAGACCTGGAAGTTGACTGGAGGGAAAGCACAACAGTTCAAGAAATTAATCAGGCTCTAACACCTCATGAAGAAGAGGAGATAGATGGAGTTGAAGAAGAATGGCACTGCCTCAATACAGCAAATATGAGGACTACAGAACAGATATGTGGCTGACCCAGGTATGGAAATAAGATCCATAAGGAAAGCTGGTGGTGGAATGCAGAAGTCCAGTAAGTCCTCAAAGGAAAGAAGGAGTGTAGGAAAAAGTGGGAGATAGAAAAGATGGAGTAGACTAAGAAGGGATACAGATTGGCTAACAAAGAGGCCAAGAAAGGAGTTTCACTAGCAAAGAACAAGGCATTAGAGGCACTCTACCAGCTTTTGGAAACTGACTCAGTAGACTGCACAAAGAAACTATATCAGGTTGCAAGGCAAAGACAGAAAGATGAAGATAGTCAGATACCCTTCAAAAGGGATGCTAGAAACAACCTGCTCACCAGTCCCCAGGTGATCAAAGGAAAATGGAAATGAGTACTTCCAGAAGCTTCTGAACAAAGAAAAACCCACATAAGCTGTACTGCCCCAGACACAGCCTACGATGAGAGAAGAGGAGGAGTCCACCATAGAAGAAGTAAGGACAGCACTAAAGAAAATGAAGTCAGGGAAAGCAGCAGGCTCAGATGAGTCACAGTAGATATGATAAAGATGTTGGATGAAAAAGGGGAGAAATGGTTCCTAAGGGTACTCATAGCAGTGTGGAGAGACAGAAGTATCACAGATGAAAGGAGAATTAGTATATTAGTGCCAGTGTTCAAGAGCAAAGGGGACATTTGCAGCTGTGGACAGTACAGAGGTATCAAACTCCTGTCACTTTGCATGAAAGTTCTGGAAAGGGTGACTGATAAACAAATATGCAGAGAAACCGAATTGAAAGCAACATGTGAGATAAGCAGTTTGGATTCAGATCAGGATGCAGCACAACTGGTCTAATGTTTGCAGTGAGACAGATAGTTGAGAAGAAGCTAGAGATGAGGAAAGAGTCCAACTGGGCATTCCTAGACTTGGGGAAAAGTATATGACAAGCTCCCAAGAAAGCTGATTGAAGCAGTCCTGCGGTGGTTCAAAGATGCAGAAACATTGGTAGAATTAGTGCAAGCTATGTACAAGAACCCTATGATTCAAGTACGAACAGTGTTCCTTCTCACAGAGGGGTTTCCAGTGGGAGTGGGTGTGCATCAGGGTCCAGATCTAAGCCTACTGCTGTTCATGCTGATGATGGACTACATTAGCAAATGGGTCAGACAGGACAGATCAGCAAAGCTGCTGTATGCAGACAATATGCCATTACAAGCAGACTCTGAGCAAGAACATCAGCAAAGAATAGGGGAATAGAATGCAAAACTGAAGGCTCATGAGATGAAACTGAGTACAGATAAGACAGGTGTAATGGCAGCAAATGAGGGAAATCAGTAGAAGATGACAACTGAGATAGAAGGGAAAACAGTGGAACAGGTTAACAGCTTCAAGTATCTGTGAGGGTTGGTTGAGGAGAAGAGAAGTCTGAATGAGGAGGTGAAATCTAGAATCAAAGTGACTGTAGCCAACTGGCACAGTGTACCGGTGTAATATATGACTGTAAAATGCCAAAGAAGGTGAAAAGTAAGGTGTAGTAAACAGTGACATGATCAGTACTACTGTATGTTACAGAAACCGGGGCAGTAGAGGCAGAGCAGTTGAGGAAGCAAGAGGTGATGGAGAAAAAGACCTGAGACACACTGTATGTAGGATACACATTGTGGGACAAATGGAGAAATTATGATATGAGAGCAGAAGCCAAAGAAGCTCCACTTGAAGAAAAGGTCAAAGAGTACAGATTGTGGTGGTTCATACACATATGCAGATAAGTAGAAGACAATCTGGTGAAGAAGATTTGGTGCAGACAGGAAGAAGGCAAGAGGAAATGAGGTAACCAGCAAAGAGGTGGATGGATTGTGTGAGACAAGACCTGTGACAGTCAGCCATGACTGAAAAAGAAAGTAAGAGAATGACATTGAATAGAGAGAGAGAGAGAGGTGGTGACAGTTGACACAACACACCAACTCCACATAAATAATGGGAAAAGGGGGTTGATGATGATAATGATTCAGGAGAATAGCAGCTTCTCCTACTGCCTACCTGTGTGGTGTTGAAGGAAATCAAGCTTGTGCTTTATCTCCTTCACGTATATTTCATTGAGTACATACTGGGCATCTTTGATGGATTCATAAAAGTGGATGCCTGATATGACCTGGATACTTTGTTCTCATCCCCTTACATCATCAGGATACAGGGAGACTGCAGTTAGTGGCATCATAACCCCAATGGTCTCCATAATCTGGAAGTGGGGGTTAGTCAACAATCCCCCAAATGGCATAGTAAGTGGATTGCACATTTTTTTAATGCTTTATATTTTTTACATTTACGCTGTTTTAGATTTAGGACTATTGTAGATGCTGTGATGCCCGTGCCCTGGTCCAGCAATCAAGGAGCCTCAATCCTGACCACTAACACCAGTGAGGGGCATCTAATATAGGAGGAAAGGATAACAAATACACACAGTAAAGTGCAATTTCCGTTAAGAGCACATAGAGATCACAGTCAGTCTGGGGCTGGTCCACTCCCTTGCTCTCCAGGTCCCCAATAAGACTCCCCACTGCCACAGCTCTAGGGTCCAGATCTCAGCCTAGTGGGCAAGCTAATATCTCCAGTGCCCTCTCTGTCCAACCAGTTCTTCATGTCCCTGCCCAAGCTGACACACACACACTTTGAGATAAGAGTTAATACAACCACACCGACACTCCTGGGGAAGGCTGGCTCAGGTTCTCCAGCTGTGCCCCTTTTACCCAGACTATATGGTAGAAATCACTGCCACCATCCAGCTAATATTCATCAGCTACTCAAAGGCCCTTAAAAGGGTGTCCAATTATTACTGTGCAATATTATTATCCAATTGGTAGTATAACTAAACAGTCAAGGCTTATTAGAGTGACTTGGTACAGTAATCACTATAAATATGCAATGTACTCTAGAGCTTAAATTATCCCTACACAAAACAGCCACAGTGGAAAGGTTTTAAATTATTTAATAATAAATAATAAAAAACACCAGGCAATACTTCTTACTACACAGTGCTAGTCAAGAGTTCAGAGATCACAGGGAAATACTTAAAATAATTCAGTAGTACAGTTCTGACATCACAGAAAAACACTTAGTCTAATATTTCTAGTTTCTAGCTATTTCTAAGAGAAAACACAAATCTAAGATAACTTACATATAGAAACAAGCAGAGTGCTGATGAGTTGGATGGTCAAGACAAAAATGCTTAATAATCTCTGATTCTCTCTATTTTTAAAATCACATTCCAGATTCCCATTACATCATTCTTCACAGAAACTGCATTTACATTCTTAACATCTCCCTGTGTTATCTTGCAGATGGTCAGGAAGCAGAACAATAAAAATATGTTTGCATGTTCAAATCTAGCAATTTAACTCTTGGTTAAAACAATATTAAGCATGTCTTCATCTAGACAGGCTGGAGCCAACTTTAGGTCAAAGGATCATACATTTTTTTTATTTGGTCAGCAGAGAGCAATGTTGTCACATTTTTTTTGCAGTTCCACATCTAACAGCAGTTTTTCCATTTAAGACAACAATCATGTGCCTTACATTAATATTTACAAATGATCGAATTATCTATAAAATTCTATCTAGCTAGGCTGGCAGCCTTCACAGATGCTGACAAGTATTTGTTAATATCACTTCAGAAAATATGTGTCTGCCTTCATAACATTCTTTTATTAGAGTTTCAATTTAAATTTTAAATTGTGAATAGGACTGCAGTTGTGAGGAGAGAGAGAGAGAATGTGGAATTGTCTTAATCTGTAAAATAATTTCCAATACTTTTCTCATAGTTACTAATAAAGCCTCATGTTTGAAGTTCTAGCCTTCTACACATCTCAGCAGGCAGAACCTTTCTATGATTGCAGAGCACATAAAATTGCTACAGTTCTTACTTGTAGGTCATCATTACTCTGTAGAAAGATACATGTCAAAAACTATTAAAGCTAATCTTAAATTTTACCAGTTTGTGTATGGAAACATTTATACTTTCAGAATCAAAACCCCAGATTCATCCATTTTACATGACATTGCAACTAAGTTACTCCCATGTATACTTGGAGGTAGCTCCATCAATTGCTTGTCAGAAGATCATTTACCATATGATATTAATTAGTCATCATTTTATTTTACATTCATAATAGAATTTCCATATATTACCATGGGGAATCTATACACACTTGGTATAATTAAACATGACCAGCAGAAGGCTCCCATGTATGTGTCCCTGTAATTCTCACTCAGAGACCCTATAGTATCTGGAGCATGTTAATAATGTTAAGCTACTTGTAACCAGTCATCAATGTTAGCAGTTATGCAGCAGAGGTTCAGTTCACTATGTGCTACTTTTCTAACTTTTTCAGCTGCAGTTAAATGGGAACAGTGCCAGCTCCAGTGGCATATAGCAGTATAAAGCCCTAACTATGTCCCAGATTACCTGATTTCATATAGCTGCTTAGACATCTGCTGGAGCTGACATAGACAGGATTGCTGTGCTTGCTCTCTTGGGAAGGGGTGATGAGGACTGCTCAATGCCATGGGGTGGGGTGACAATGCAGAGGGGGAATCCTGAGGCATGTGTTGGGGCCATCAATAATGCCTTCATTGCCAAGATGCTGATGAGGGCTCAAACGTTTGCATAACTACCTGAATAATGACCCTATGGACAGCCCTCATCTCCCGTGCTAGGAATGGACAGTATGAAGAAATAATGAAATGTAGTCCCATGGTCATTAAACATACAGGAAATAAGATACCAAAAAAAAAAAACAGTGGGAACCATGCATATAAACAAACAATAGCACACTTGTAAGAGCTGCATCAATATGCTCTTGTCCACCCATGCAGTCAATGATATGACTCCAGGGAGCAGATCCTTTCTACAGCCAACTCTCCATTCAAGCTGCATAGTACACCTAGTGCTCCTGCCCAGAACTTTTAAATCATTGTACCTTAATTTTATTTTGTTCTTGTTCTCTCTCTCTCTCTCTCTCTGTCTCCTTCCCTCTCACACTTCTTTATCAAAAGTGCATGCATTCTGTACATTTATTATGTAAGTGAAAGAATCATATGCAACTTTGTTTCACAGAAGGTATAGTTAAATGAAAACTTAAGAATTTTAGTCCCAAATTAGAGCCTCAATATCAACCCACTTCCTGTTGAGTCATTTCCTGCTGCTATGGCTTCCTTCTGTCTTTGCTGCATTTCAAAATTAAGGATAGGAAACTCTTCTTGCTCAGCCAACCTTCTGTGATGTTTATCTCTTTGTTGCTCTTCATCCACAGCACCTTCATCATTCTACATCAAAGGTTTGCCGTTCACTTCCTTAGTTTTAAGCACAGGGACACTATTCATCTGCTCAAGTTCCCATTCAGCACACAGTTCAATACTTCTTGTATGTCTGTGCAAGTTTTAGACTCCATTATAAAAAAAATTCTTGTCCAGTGTGTGTTTGTGAGTGTGTGTATATGGGGGATGCATGGGGGAGGGGCTGCATCTTTCAGGCAACCATGTAGTTTTTTTTATGACCTATCCCTCCTCCCGGGCTGATAGATGGACAATCTGCATCAATGCAGAAGCTCACAATGCTTTTCCCACATTGGTATCACTATGAAGACTATCACACATCAGAAGTTTACTGAGCCTAATGCCACCACCATGCTTCATATTCACGTCCCTGTCTTTATTCGGAGGGGACTATGCAGTACTCAGATGGCTCTGTCCTGCATTCCCCTCTAGGATGAGCATGCCCATCTCCCCCCACCCGTACCTTCTAGCACTCAAGACATTAATTGGCCATAGTCAGGGTGTTACCCCTCTGTTCCACAAGTGCTAGCCTAGGGTCTAGGTTACACATTTTTGACAAAATGGGATTGTTATAAAAAAGAGTCAGTGAATCAATTGCCACTTTGAAGTAGGTAATAAGGTACCAGTTTATTATTGGCACACTGTGTTGATGTAAACATTGTATGCTTATGGACCTTTCTTATACTGTTACTTGTAGCTCATTTTTGACACTAACTTTCATCTTTGTATAGCAGATTTTGATTTAATTTTATGTATATTTACATATGTTCTAGTGTTGGTTCAGGCTGGGATTATGGCTAAAGAGAGGCAGATCCCCAATTCACTTTTTTTGTTTTTGACAGGGGTTGTGGACCATTTTAGTCATGACCTGGGCAATATGCACAAACAGTGATTAATTACCTTATAAAAAGTTATAATGCAGAAATGTGAGTAGGATAAACAAACAAAAAAAATACAGTATAAGTATACACATTAAGTATATCTAGGAAGAAGACAGTTTAAAATAATAAAATAATACTATCTAGATGTAACAACAGCATAACAACTGGATAAATATAGTGTTAGAATATCACAGTACTAGAAAATGTTCACAATGGCCATTGACAGCAATGGAAAAAGAAATATTAGAAAATGGCAAGACTAGACAAGGAAAACTATGGAGCATTATGTAACAAGAATGACACAAGTTTAATGTTTCATCTGGCAAATGACATACGCTGTCTGCTGTTCTGAAGATAATGTCAAACTTAACATTATTTGTAATTTTAAATATTGATTGCATAGGTAGACACACATTTACACCAAGATTATCAAATACTATCTGTTGCCAAAAAGAAAAGTGCAGATTCAGACTTTCTGGAAGGGCAAAGGGGCTGCCATGTTAGGGGTGGGTGGGTAGAACACGATCCCTTAAATAGCCATTCTGACTTGTTGGACTGTATTTGGTTTTGTGGGATTCCTTTTATCCTTTTTTGGTTCCCCTTGCCTTTTCTTCTTAAATGTCTGTTTACCCGCATTTTGCTGAGACTGTTTATTTTGTTTCTTACCAAA
Source organism: Protopterus annectens (assembly GCF_019279795.1). Classification (NCBI taxonomy): domain Eukaryota; kingdom Metazoa; phylum Chordata; order Ceratodontiformes; family Protopteridae; genus Protopterus; species Protopterus annectens. Next base: position 1,310,411,586 of record NC_056743.1, on the reverse strand, counting down.
ATTGGATGATGGGTTACAGAATCCCTTGGAAACTTTTAAAAAGGAAGGTTGAAAAATCTTAAGAGATTCACTGGATCATCTTATCCATCTCACCACACTTTTTGATACCTTCTGCAGCAGAGAGACCATAAACTACATCTCTATCCAAAGGAGATTTTAAAATCTAATTTTTCATTTAATCTGAGAGGTTCTGAGAATGCAGCTAGGTAAACCTCCTCAAAACAATAGGAGTGGCCATAGCCCTGGAAGAAGTATCAACAGAGTCATGCACACACTGTATACAATGAGAAGTGACTCAGTACTGCAAAAAGACTCATTAATGCAGACATAAATCTGGATATATTAAAACTATAATAGATTGTTACTCTCTCATTCTTTTTCTTTTTGTTTTACATACAGTAATTCTATTTATTTATTGCATACTAAAATTTATATATTCTCATTTAAGTGCAATTCACTTCCTTATGGGCAATATCACCCAATCTCACCTCTGTGTTTACTTTTCTTTTTATGTGTTAATTATCTAGTAGTCAGTGTTGTCCAATGTAATAAATAGTGTACAAGCATGTGCAACAGCTACTTAGATATTTAGCTTTATACTATAGTTATTGTTTATTCTTTAAAAACTATCATGTCTGTCTTTTTGTGTTTGTTTTCTCCTGCAAAAGAGCTGACACTTGAAATTTTGTTTAGGTAATGCTTGTGTTTCCTAAATGACAATAAGGTTTCTTTGAATTTTGACTTGTAAAATGGAAGAAATTAAAACATTTAAAGCAGATTTTTCCTTACAAGAATAAACTGCAGATAAAACATCTGCCAAACATCCACAATCAGTCAGAATAAACTTTAACAAATGAGCCTGACAATTCAAAATTTTGAAAATCAAAGAATACTTGTTTTTCCCCTTACTTCTCAATAGTTCCCCATCCTTGTCAGAAAGAGTAGGACTGGAATTATCAGATTGTTTGACAGCTGCAGGATTAACCAAAGCTATAGTTGCTGGTTCAGATTTGGGTGAGTGTATAAAAACTTAAAGGACTGAGAAACTTTATACATTATCCCCGGGATTCATGAAGCTTGCGCCAGGCGCAGGCATAGCATAGGTGGTATAACGCCAAATATGGCCGTCGAGTGATTCAGGTATGATCCAATTCCACGTGCACTACCGGCGTACACCAGAACTGCACAGCCCCCGGCTTAGGTATGCTAATCACCCCATGTGCAGTGTCGCACCATGCAAATGAAGGCATATAGTGATTCATGAAGTGGTGCAGGCGTAGCGTAAGCCCACAGAAATGTAAACCAAAAAACACGGTTTACATTTTCCCAAACAGAACATCGGAGCTATGGAAGAGGGCCAGACCCAGGTATCACAACGTTAACATATGCCAATGGCAAAATACACAGCCAATGGCATAAGAAAAGATGCACAACACGTAAATAACAACATTTAATGTCATGTCCACAGTAACGCAAAGCACAACCGCAGGGCATGTGTGCGGAAGCTGTAACATAAAGAAATAATATAAAAATGTCATAAAATCACAATGTAATAGAAATCAGGTTTACAGCATAATACACAATGGTAGGCATAGAACACCACAACCAAGGTGCAAGGGTTGCTAAGGGCCTGCGATAGTGTTCGGCACGGTAACTATGAATTAGTAGTCAATGCCATGCAAATGAGGCAGATAATACTGAATCGCAAATGTCCCGCCGGATGAAGGTTGTACCATACGGCGCAGTGGTATAACACCGAGGAGTGGCTCAGAGGAGATACATGACATCAGCAGAGGGGTGTGCCACCATAGCAGTAAGCACATTGGAGCAATGCAAATCTGGCCTGTCCGTTGCTAAGCAAAGCTGCAGGACAGGGGTGGGGAGGAAGGTATAGAATCGTTTAGCTGAGAGCACATGTGGTGCCCAAAAGCGCATGTGTACGGGGATGAAAACGTGCCCGAAACCCAGTAATTGGACGCACGCGCCGCAAACAATAGCACAAACAGGAAGGTCATGGGAAGAAAAGAAGGAAATGCGGAAGTAGGGTAATTGGAGTACTAATGAGCAATCAACACCAATCAACCCACAATGGCCAATCGATGGCAGCTGACAAGTCTGCTTGCAGAAACCTGCAAAACAGGATAGGGGAGGCATTGGAATGCAAAGAAAGGAGGGGAGGTATTGGATTGCAAAGATAGGAGACATGACACAGCAGAGCAAAGCAAACTGACAGCAGACCGGCAGTAGCACACATAACGCAAGATACGCCAGGTCCAGGAAAGTACAAATGAAAGTAGGCTGCAGGATGCACGCCAGAAAATGGTAGGTGCAACGTGCAGAAATGTAAAGGGAAGGTCAAGAGGTAATCCACGGCAGGCAAATGTAATTCAACACCAAAGGCACCACAATAGTAGTTCCGGCAGTAAAACACATAAGATACCCTGTAGCTACGATCGTACATACATACCCTATGACATCATCGGTGTTCACAGCACAATAGTATAAAGTGTGAAAGCACCCAACACACACCTGTGTAAGCCCAAACACTACACCATAGGTGTAAACACACGGGGGACTTTTAAAATGTACATGTTGGGAGCTGCCATAGCTGTGATTCATCAGCATGTGTTAGAGACTGACGGTGTTGTGGAGGATGATGCCGATGACCACCGCAGGCCTCGGAGGAGAAGGAGAGTGTTCAGACCAAGGGTAACCTACCAGGGGCTACATGACCTGGAGATAGTAGAGCGTTATAGGGTGGACAGGGACATGTTACAGCAAATAGTGGAGCTGTGCTGGCCACGCCTGAGAACCAGAAACAACAGAGGGGAACCAATCCCAGTGGACACGAAGGTATGTGTAAGCCTGTGAATACTGGCCACAGGTACCTTTCAAAGGCCAACTGGAGATATAATGGGTATCTCACAGGCATCAGCATCCAGGGTACTACACCAGTTCCTGGATGCCATGTTACCACATGCCAATGAGCAGATATACTTCCCCCGAACTCAGGAGGAGTTGACCTGCAATATGCGCCACTTCCACCATGTGGCACACTACCCGGAGGTACTGGGTGCGATAGACTGCACGCACATACAAATCAAGTCACCACCCGGTGAGCATGGTAGGCGCTACATAAACCGCAAGGGATTCCATTCCATCAACTGCCAGGTCATGTGCAATGCCCAGGGCATTATCATGGATGTGTGTGCTGGCAGCCCTGGAAGCTACCATGACTCCCATATCTGGCATGCCTCACAGCTGTATCAGGTATTTGTCAGGGGGGACATCCCACATGGCCATCTTGTGGGGGATGCTGGCTATGCACTGGAGCCGTGGATGATGACTCCCATCAGAAATGCACACACACCCATGCAAGAACACCATAATGAGGCACACACACAAACCAGAATCATCATAGAGCATGTGCTCGGGATGCTGAAATCCCGGTTCCGGTGCTTGGATACATCTGGTGGAGCCTTGCAGTACTCTCCAGGCACGTATGCCCACATCGTCATAGTATGTGCCATGCTACATAATATGATCCTGTGGAAGCAGCTGCAGCAGGGACAAAATGGTGAAGGCCCTCATAGCCCACCGCAATTGCCAAGGCCATTACAGGCACAGAGGGATTCAGACCATGAACACACTGTGCCAGCCCCAGTAGGCAGATGGAGGCGTGCCCAATATGCCTACACCTTGGCAAAGAGGGAACGTATAGCACATACTCTGACAGTGTAGGCCAATACAGACTGACACCTCTCCACCTGCACACACAGTAAAATGGATGGCATACAAACATGACCACCTGTAAATTGTAATGTATAGGTGGCCCAATGTGTGACTCCTGCATAGGCAGCCCTCAAACATTGTAAACACAACAGCTAGTGGAACACAGAATGCCAACACCTGAACAGTACATGAGCCTTACAGCATATGGTGGTGCTGTGTGCCTGTCACGTTCCCCGCCAGATATATATATATATATATATATATATATATATATATATATATATATATATATATATATATATATATCTATGTACACATATGCATATATATAATACAGATAGAAAGGGCAATAGAGTGATATATGGTGATATAGATGGATTCAGCGATATCTGCAAATATAATAGATAGTTCAACGACATTCATAACACCTTGGAAGTACAAATAAATAGGATACCACCAACCATGGAATGTGTAACATACTGACATGTGTAACCACGAGGCTGAAAGACTGATAGAACACAGTACCGGAACAGTACAGCCACGAGTAATAGTATGATGATATGAAGGGACATTTAGTCACTGCTGCCGGTGTTGCGGTACACGTAGGTACTGTGTTCAACTGTGTTTGTGAGTGCCGTAGTCTGTGTAAGTGTGCGTTGAGGGTGCCGTGTGCATCGCCGTGTGACTGTAATGTGTGTGTGTGTCCGCAACATGTGTTTGTTAGTGCCAAGTCAGAGGCAGATCAGTACGGTAGGTGTGGGTATAGCTAGCCGCAGGCATACGGTTACTACCTTTCCCACAGTAGGAGGGACAGCCCCACCCTGGGCATGTGTGTCCTGACATAAAACAGTACAAAGGCAAATGTCCGAGATGGTAGGACATAAATATGTCCCATATATAATGTAATAGTCATATTTAATAGTTATGCCTGTATGTAAGAAATGTAAATGTTACATGCAATATGATAAGTAGCCAAAGTCACACAACAATAGGTATGTATTGAGGATAAAAGTATGTGCTAACCTGTGTACTGACCGTGGCTACGTGTTGGCCTGTAAACACCGCTGTGTGTCCCGCAAGTGTCCAACAATGACCATATGAAAAGGTGGCAACCCATGGCAAACAGGCTCTTTTACCAACACAACCACAATGACTGCAAATATCTGGGACAGAAATACAAGGGATAGCTGTCACTTACACATATCCCTTGATATATCACTGCAATTACAGAGGTATACAAGTAGCAAGCTCACCTGCAGACGATATAGAAACCAATTAACAATGGCCCAGCGTACAATCCCGTAACATAAGTCTACTAACTGTTAGCTCTCTAATTAGGGACGGAGCCCATACACATATATATGGATTATGTAGAAATGCAACGCCCACAAACCTGTATATGCTATGTACACCCACTGACATCCCCCACACTAGAAACTAAAGCAATACAGACTGTAATAGCAGCACAAACATCCAGATAGTCAATTACAACTGCAGAACCCTCAACATACCATGTGAAAGACACAGTTAAAGGCATCATGCAAAATTGCAGGCATTGTATAACGGAACAAACAGCCATGTTACAGGTTTTGTGTGCAATACTCCGTTATCAGACGTTGGGATGACAGGTACATCCACATGTTGAATCAAATACTCTACCTGTCACACACAATCCACGGGGGACATGAATCCAAAGTATACTTGTCTCCATGCATAGCAGTTGCAATTACACATAACAAAACACAATAGAGACCGTCTCCACGAAGGTAGGACAAATAGGCAACGCCCAAGTAGTGAATTCAATTATACCCCACTGTTGCCGCGTAATTGGCGAATGGAGTAGCTGCACAGCTGATATGCAAGTAATTAGTCACTCAGGAACACCAATTGGCGGGATGAATCCACATGTTACAGGTATCGACGTATATAAGGATGACTTGGCAGACATTCAAACCATATGCTCATACCGAATACCAGTTGAAACACTGTGAGAGAGATAGAAACGAAATGCCATAACGATAACAAGGTATGTAGAACACCCGATATGTAAGGTTATGTATAGAATGATCTGTATTAATTAGTTTTACTGTATGTATAGCCTGGTTTGCATTAATTAAACGTGTCTGCAATGCATAAAGTGGGGAAAGGTATTTATGTAGTGATGTCCTGCTGAGCATACTAACGCTTGTAGAAACTGTGCGTCCAGCAGTGGGACACAAGGTACACAGCACAGACACCACAAGGGATGCTACATGAGGGTGTTAAACAGAACAATTCCATACAACCCGCCATCAGTGGTAGGGTATGTCCAACAAGGACGTGCCATAGCAGGGGATAGTATATGTTGATATACTGTCACAGCACGCATGTGTATGGGCATATAACGTTAATGACATATCTAAGGTGGTCCCGCTGTGCAAGTATGCTTTGCATTATGGGATACTATGTGAAATATGTGTAATGTATAGTATTGTAGGTAGATATGACAGATATTCTACACAGCATAACAGGCATATCATGCATACCACAGGTATCGTCTCTTGGCATGTACAATAACAGGATACATATGGCTTGTAGGCATGGGACATTGTAATAGCATGATAGCTAATCTAATTGGAAGGGCTACCAAGTAACCATGCACAAAGGACATGTAATAGCTTCACAGGTGCATAGTGGGGTACTATGCAGTCTGGCAAGTCCATGTGTAAGCACAACTACAGTGTTCACACTAGTGGCACCTCTCTAGGGTAGTGTCCTGTGAACAGCTGAGCCATGTGTTACCTGCACCTCTGCACAGTACAGCCACTGCAGTGATCCCAGGCCTACATGTGTCTCCCAACCACCAAGGGAGGTATCACATGAACAGTGCTACTGAGTGTCCCTGCATGATGTACATAGGACTTATGTTCCAGAGCATGTTGAGTGTCCTGTTTGGGAATGTAACCCTCAAGCACATCCCACTCATTGTGGCGTGTGTGCACATATCCATGAGCATGTTGCTTACAGTGGCTTTTGCTTATCTCGCGTATGAGGAGTATATCCATTAATAATGTTGTGGACATGGGCCCTGTCTGATCAGCAGAGGTCACCCCTGACTATGTAGTATGCAAATGTGTACATATGTGGTTTCTGTAGTGCAGCCGCATATTTAAACTGTTGGAGCTCAGTAAACGTCATGGTGTGTTAATGTTGTGGTATGTAAAGCTGTAGCTGTTGTGTAAGGTACACCCTAAATGGGGTGGTGTACCCTTGAATGTGTGTAGATGTCTTGCGTTTAGAGGTACAATGGGTGCCTATGTACCAGCTACACACCCAGTACAGATAGGTGTGGCCACGTAGAAGGATATCCATGCCACAGTGGCAATACGGTAACCACAGGAGTGGGTGCGACATATGTGTGTACTGCAAACATGTACAATGTGATATGTATGTAGGGGACTACCACCCATGTGATAGTCAGTGGGTGAATGGTGTAATGCAAAGGTGATGTGCATGCACCTTGTGTCATGCAGCTTGATGCCATGATAGTCATATCATGTATCTGTCACAGAGACACCCGTATGGATGGAGTCAATATCAGCTGGTGGAGCAATCATGGTGCTTTGTATGCAGGGGTTTGAAAGCTAGGCAGGGAAAGTCCCCTGTGCTAGCCTGTTCAGCAGGGAAGCATATACTGAACATGAGGGGCCCTATGACTGAGGACTGTGGTATGCCAAATGTACCTGACATTTAGTAGGTACTATGGTATGCTGGCCTCACTGTGTGTGTTCTGTCCATGAGCCACATTGCATAACATCCTGAGACACAGGGTACGATGTGCAGGTGGATGTGTATGTTGTCAATACCAGAATGGGGAATGGTGCTGAAAGGCAATGAGAGGACAACGTAGGATGTGTGGACTCCCGTACCATCAGCAACTGCCCTGGTAACTGTATGAAAGGAGTCCACCATGTGTAGGGGCCATGCTCTGGCCCTAACAAGCCCAACCCGGGTGGCAGCAAAGGACGGGAGCCCAACAATGTCTCTGTGAATGACATCCTTGATGATGTGCCCCATAGTCATGCAGAACAGTCCAGTCAGGTGTGTAGGACTATAGTCCCACTCGTGCATTGTGGTGCCACCTGTGTGTAGTGTGATAAATGCTGCTGTGTGCCATTCAGGGGCTACAATGTCTGAAACAAGGCTATTACTGAATATGGTGGCCTAGTGGGGAGACATGTCATTCAGGGGTTGGTGGACATCACAGCCTGGGACGTTGGAAGGTGACATGGGGCCAGTGTCCCAGGACATATAGAGTGTAGGTCAGTACTGTGTAGGTGTGACCACAGGGACACCACAATGTTCATGTATGGATTGTGGCCTTGTAGTGAGTAAGAGGGTGTAATGTTAGCATTGAATCCATCCTCCAGCATGTTGCCAACATCACCTGGGTCTGTAATGTTCCTGAGTGACTGTTGTATGTGACAGCAGATGTGGGTGTTGCCATCGACTACTGACATACCACCATAATGCCTGGTGGTACACCCCGGAATGTGTGGCAGTCATGTTTATGTAGCTAGTCTTGGAGTATGTGATGAGGGACCCTGTGGCCCCACCACAGCTAACCAGTGAGCCACCACACACATGGGAATGTACACCACTGTGCAACAGCCTACACCTGTTGTTGTACATCATATGTCCATGGAACATGACGACCAGAGTGGCGTCTGTTATCTGGTGTGTACCATCATGGCTCTGTGTGGTATAGCATGATCCATGCAGTTGTGTACATGCTAATGAAGTGCACTGGGGTATGTGTCAGCATTTGTATGTGCATTGTCCATCTGCACAGGTGTCATGACATTAACAACCACTGTCAGCAGACGTCTGTAGTAGGTGTTGTAGTACTCATGTACTGTGTATGCTGTGATGGGTGTGGTGCCGGGATGTGGCTAACAAGGTTGATTAGCATATGTTCGGAATCCACCAATGAGGGGATAACCCCAGGTGTGTAACACCAGTCACATGGTGGTAGTGTTCATGCCAAGGTTAATGTAGGTCTTGGAGGTGGTGTGTATGGGTTGATCCAGCAGAGTGGAGGTTATGACTAATGGATGTGTCGGTACATGAGTGGCTATCACAGTTAAGTGTGGGGTAGTGTCAGTCACACATCAGTAGTAGCTGTCTGAGGCCCACTGTCCAATATAGCAACAAAGAAGGTATGTTAACCGTGGGGTATGATGTTGACTCTGTAGCTTGTTACAATGTGTATAGCAGTCCTGGACACAGTTAGTTGCACGTGGAACACCTCTGATGCATTGTGCTAAGTAACATGCCAGAATGTGTGCAAAACATAGTGGGATATGAGAACCCCTCAGCTGTGGGTGTGCCAGTCCAGGTATGTGCCTGAAAGGTATGGTCTGTCTATAACCTGTCATTGTAGGTGTGCTCTGCAGAGCCTAGAGGCAGGTCCCAGTCACTGCAGAGATGTTTGAGTGGTGCATTATAAGGTGTGCCTTGCCTGCGTGCATCACAGAGGAAGATGCAAGCATTGTGTCACATGACCCCATGTTGTGCCTGCCAGTTCCCGTCCTGCCGGTGGCAGTTATTGGAAACTGTGCAAGACAGGCAGTATAGAAGCAGCAAGAGCCTTACATTTGAGCTGTACTCTCAGGGCTGACAGGTGCAAGTCATCTGTGCCACAGCATTGTGTTTGACCAGGTCAGTCAAAGCGGACAGATACCAGATGCCTATGGAATGACAATAGGAGCATAGGCAACTGATGAAGTGACACAGTCGGTTGTTGTACAGTGGTATCATGTCCGGATGAATGCAAAATGCTCCCCAGGGCTTGGCCCACACCCTCAGGGCTATAAGACTGGTGAGCTATTGCATGTCCCTGCACACGTAGTCTGTGAAGAGGCATCATAGGGCAGTCACACTAACATGGAGAATGACAGTCACATCATACCTGGTGAGGTGTGGCATGGGTGCATAGGTTATGTTGCAGAAGCAGTTACCCAACAGCAAGATGTAAGCAACCATCGCCTTGTGTAGCGTGCTGTGTGGAACTGCAGTGTGACTCCCTACAGAGTCACCTATGACTGGTGTGTTGTGAATGTTATAACTCCCTATTGGCTGTATGTGATGGGCACACATGAGTCTGTGGGCTATAAGCTGGTAATGTTGTCTTCCATGATGGGGGCTACCTCTGGTGCCTACACTGAGTATGGAGACGTACTGCACAAGTTGTCCTCATAGGTGTGGCCAGTGGTGTAGATCATGTGAGACTATGTGATGGGTGTGTTGCGAATGTTACACATCCCCAAATGACTGTCAGGTGCAGTCAGGGTTGGTGACAGCATTACCCCCAGCCATAGCTGTCAACCTCCTGTCCCCAAAATGAGGAACATTAGCCCTCATACTGTGTGACAAATGGGCAAAACGTGGAACACTTACAACTGGCTTACTAACAGCTTCAACTAGGAAGGGCATATGATGGCTAAAATAGGCTGGATTTACATATAAAAAAGATATTCTAATGAATTAATATGATTCCCATCTATTTAGCCATGGCTAGAAGGTAAACACTTTCCAACAATGAATGTGTGACAGACCCTTTCAATGTGGAACCTTGAGGAACATGCACCTTTTAGAACCCCAAATGAGGTACGTTCCTCGTAATGAGGTACACTTGAGAGCTATGCCCCCAGCACGGCTGCAGAAGTGCATCCCCCACAGGCCGTAGCATCGTATGTTGGGAGGTGAGCATTGAATGTGTACATGAGACAATTGCTCTATTGCCACATGTACGACATATCCCTCATATAGACAGGCAGTAGCACTGGTACGTGAAAGTTGGACATGCTTGTATATACAACCATGTCCCACAGGATATGTGCGTTACATGTGTACAACAGCTGTTGTACCATAAGCAAGCTGGGAAGTGTAGGACAGCCAGTGTACCTGTGGGAAATGGTGCGGAATGGGTGCTATAGTAATCAGTAGCTCATGACATGCTCACAAGTTCTGAACAAGTGCCTAGCATGACCATAAAATACAGATAGGGTGTTGGATAATATCAACCCACAAGTGGTGATGACAGTCATTTTGGGTGGCACTGCACTATAACCCTGCTGAGTATGGTGTGCATGTCCATGAACCATTATCACTGTAGATGTTAGCAGTACAGATGTACAAGACAGCACGGATATTTGAGTACAAATACCTTTGTATGTCACAGGAGTGTTCCACCAGTGGCCTGTTGACAGACTCACAACTACAAAAGGTGCAAGAGTGACATGTGCATATCACACCAGTGCCAGCTACAAAAGAACAGGGTTAATGTGTTGTACCCCACCCTCATTGTAGTCCATACCACACAGACAAATGTTAGGCATCTGTGTGTGTAAGGCTGTGAATGGCCATGACCTATCAGTATAGCTGTGTCAGTGTTGTGAACAACATACAGAATAGGCTGTGTGGGTGAGGTGTGTGACATATGTGCACAGTCTGATGGATGATACCAGCATTGTCACCGCTAGTTGAACATCCCTATACCTATAAACTACTACCTAGGCTGTGGTCAACATTATGGACACTGTGTAGGGGATGGTGCTGTGCAGTGCACCCCCCGACTTGGTGACGTCTCCAGGCCCCTTAGGTAGTCATATGAGGTACCCATGTCATGTCAGGGTGCCATCCATGAGCACGGAGATCACTGGACAGGCATATACAGCACTGTGGTGACTGATATTGGATCACATATCACTTTAAGGGGTAATGGCTATGCATGGATGTGCGATACCAGCCTTCACAATCCTCACCTCCACTATGCAGCATGCTGTCTACCTTGCAGAAAGACATTTGCTACACCATGATGATGGACATGCTACATGTCCATATCCTGATCTATAAGACATATGTCATGGACAGACACCATCCTAATACTAGGACCGCCACAGGCTGGACAGATCCCTGTGCCATATATGTGACATACTCCCGCCATACCATGCAACCCTGCCCATCAAAGCTGCACATGTCATCCCAGTCATACATGGTGTGATGGCCGCATGGTAGATGTACTATCATCTGACTGGATCAGTAATGTGGCACTGATGGACCTTGCGGTGGCATAATGGCTGTCTGTTACAGCTTGGAAACCATGCCCGCACATGCTATGGTTGATAACCATCCCTGCGAATGTCGTCTGACTAGCCATTGTCCCATGTCTATCACATGTGCAATACAGGCGATCCATGGCAGGATGTTGAACAGTTGTACAGTGCTGTGTAGATGTATATGGCAAAACACATGCATGTACAGGTGTCCATGCGTATGTGTGCATTGTCACTGCTCTAGTCCATTACGGCTGTATCTGTGTTGATATGTGATATATACACAGCATCCATGTCAACAGCATTACCGTGGACACATCCAGGCATGTGCAGATAGGTAAGAACACAAGTGCAGGCAAATAGACATGCCCACAGCAAGACAGCATTTACATGGAGTATGAACACTGTAATGAGGTGACACACATATATGGTGATGATATCCAATGCATAATGGGTGTGACATGTGTGTGACACAAACACGTCAGTCGTGTCAGTGTCATGATGCTTTGCAAATATAAATGTGCAGATATAGTAGATGTCATAGAAATGTATGTGCAGCAGTATCTCTGTACATCTCTGAAACTGTGACCTGTTACCATCATTATGTCTTACAGATAATGCCCCGTACACGCCTCCCAGCATACAGCCACCAGGAGGATGATGTCCTCATCCCACAGCTCCATGACAACTATGACTTGTTGTTCAGCCATGTGCCACAGCATGCCCAGCAGCGGGATGACCTGTGGCAGGATCTACGCAGGAGGGTGAACGATGTGGGTGGCCATAACCGCACATACCAGCAGGTGCGCAGACACTGCACGGACTTGATACGACATGCAAAACAGCGTGCCACTGCATTTGCCAGGGAACAAGGTGGAACAGGTGGTGGGCCACCAACCCAGCCCCCACTCACACACCGAGGAGCTACTGGCCAGTCTGGGGACACCCAGGGAACAGCATCCAGAAACACTAGCTGCCATCGTGGAGGTGGTGTCTCCCAACCAATGAGCCTGGAGTTGCCTGGTAAGTCAATACTGCACATATGGCTATTATATCCCATGTAGTTGCATGTGCTACTGTACATTATGTAAAGTAACAACATATGCAAGGTATGTGGACACACATGCTGCATACTACAGTACGCTACGTTGTGTATGCACACATGTGCATACTATATGCTATTACACAGGTGAATGTGTTCACATGCACAGTGCAACCTGTGGCTGCCATACAGTCATGGATAATGTTCATACTGGTGTTTCACCCCTATACAGGTACCTCTGGCATACCGCACAGACATGAGTCCGTTGCAGGTGAGACTGTCAACAGTATCAGGCATGTTACAGTGTAGATCTATTTGCCATGTGGCCAGTTAACACTTGCACACCTGATGTTTGTTCCAGTCACGATATGCAGGTTGCATCACCCATCATTCACACAGGCCACCCATGTGCAATATATGCAAACAAAATGATACACCGACTTGAAACCACAGTACTTGTCATTGCGACATGTGTGGTCAGCTGTGCATACAACGGTGGAGGTGTTCTACAATGGAGGCATATGTAGTATGCATTGGAACAACATGTGTGGTACGCACATAGTACCACACAGTGAGCTGTGATATGGGCAGCCCACAGGTGTCACCATTGTGTCATATGCCCCTGCATTGGGTGCACACATTGTGATGTGCCACCTGACATGTCCCAGACATGTATTGTTCTGGCTGCAATATTGTCACACTATCGCATGACCTATACCCCACATACCAAACATACAACCCGTTGTCTGCATAGCCCTGTGGATTGTGACATATCTGACATCTATGTGTGTATGTCATATGGGACAACACAGACATGTGAGATAGATGGCCATCTCACACAATTGGCCAACACATGTGCACACATGGCCATGGGGGATGGCCAGAGACATGTAGCCACACAGTACATGGGATTTGTATACACCCTGTTGCACATTGTCCACACATGGTCCAATTATAGCCTTAGTTGACTGATTATACAGTTGATGTGGTACACTGGACAGCCTAAAAGCCTGTGCACAGCTACTGGAGGTGTCACTGAAGTCTACCATATACGATCTGTTGAACATCATGACTGTGTTGCAATTATAGCTATGCAATGTGTACATATTATGCATTCTACAGCAATATAGATGCTTCATGATGCCATGTAATGGCACAGTGTCTGTAGTTCACACTGTATAGCAATGTAGATGGCTCACACTACTCTCCCATGCTCATGCACATTTGCTAAACATGCATTCTATCTGTAGGGCATACACACAACACTGCAATGTGAAGCCCGTTATGATGGTGTACATGTGTCAGGACACCATTGTGTCAGACATGTATGCATGTTAATGCACATGTCAGCAGATTACATGTCAAGGTCACATCAGCCATGTGTACTGTTATCCTGTTCTGGGCCACATGGTGTATCACGGGGATGCATGCATACTACCATGATTGTGTGAACTGCATGGCTACTGATATGACACCTGCTTGCTGTAGTGTGCACCCCAGGGAGGTATGCTTACTAACACTATTAATGTCTGAGCTGCATGCCCTCTGCTGTATCGCAGGCATGCCATCTGACAAATCACATGCATGGTGTGTCTGTGTGTGTCTGTGTGTGTGTGTGTGTGTGTGTGTGTGTGTGTGTGTGTCTGTGTTTGTGTGTGTCTGTGCTTACGTGTGTGTGTCTGTGTTTGTGTGTGTGTGTGTGTGTGTGTGTGTGTGTCTGTGTGTGTGTGTGTGTGTGTCTGTGTTTGTGTGTGTCTGTGTGTGTGTGTGTGTGTGTGTGTGTGTGTGTCTGTGTGTGTGTGTGTGTGTGTGTGTGTGTGTGTGTGTGTGTGTGTGTGTGTGTGTGTGTCTATTGTACTTTACAGTATTTCTTTGCATTCACAGGTGATGTAGGTGCATTACCCTCCTGCGGTCCATCTGATGTTAGTGTCCCCACAGATACTAGTGGTGATGAACATATGCATGAGGTACAGGCAGGGTTGTCAGGGGCTGAATCTGTGCCAGTGGTTACCATCCCAGCTATGTCCCCCTCTTCCCCGCACACAGTTCTGCTGCCAACACATACCACATCACCAGTGGCCATAGAGGAAGGACAGTCAGCGTCTGTTAGCGTGGAACAGGAATGTGTGGTGGCTACAGAAGGTGTGTCTACACACCATGGTGTCAGTGTAATGACCGCAGATGTGCCACACAAGCATGTGGCCAGTGCTGCTCATAGGAGGACCTCTGGCAGACATGCACCTGCAGGACAGAGCGCAGCAGCTGGTATCACCAGACGCATGTTCCAGACTGTAATGGCGGCACAGGCACATGCTGAATGGCAGAACAGAGAAGGGCAGAGGCTGCAGAGGGCTGCTATCCATACCCTAAATGACAACATCCAGGCATTGGCAAATGCTCAACAGCAGATTGCTGATGTTCTGGGTAGGCGATTAGGTGAAATGGTTGGAATCCTTGACCTAGGCATGGCAATCCGCAAGCGGGAGCTGTCTGTGCTGGAACATCTGGTAGGAGTGAGGCATAGGCCACGTGGATGTAGGCCAGCAACACCACCTAGTGTAGGTCGACATGAGTGTGCCACCTCACATGCCCGCTCCCATAGTGCCGGTAGCAGTAGCAGTGCAGCTGGTGCTGCCCTGTCAACACCAGGACACAGCAGGCCACGTGGACATGGCCCTGGATGTTCTCAGTGGGGACACGGTTCCAGCAGACATGTGTCGTCGGACAGTAGCCACTCTGTACCTCCACCTGGTAGTGCCCGTGCAACCCCAGGCAGGCACAGGTCACATGGCCGTGGACAGACACAGTGAGCTGTACAACCTGCTCTGTACAATCTGGGGCTGTCAATTATACCCCGTGTAGGCCTCACAAATGGCAGAACTGTGTACATACATACACGCACACAGCAAACACAACTGTATGGCTCCACAACATCCACATGCATTCTGAACAGACATGTCCAATCAACTCACCGCCCCTTACACACACACATGATGTTATCCATTGGTGCAGCCTATGTCCCTGGCAAACATATCACCCTGTGCATATGATGAAGCCTGTGCTGCATCCCTGTCATCCACACCATCGGTGAAGGGTTATGCATGAATATTCTGATGCACAGGGTGAACAGAATAGTGAGAGGTGTATGTAATATTACCTGTGTATGCATAGTGAGGGATGTGTATGTTGCAGTGATTGTGTGTGAATGCTGAGAGATGTGTATGTGACATAGGTTGTGTACTGTCGACATGCACTGGTCATACCATGTAGTGCAGGTGCAGCATGCATTGTGATGTGTTCATGGTATGTGTCTCGGTTACATCTGTAGCACCATGTTGGTTGTGATACCCTGGTTCCCTCCTATGGTGTACTTGCATGTGCCTACAAGTAACAGTGTTTGCAGTCCCCCACGTGTAACTGTGGATTACTCACAGGCACGTCTGGCAATATCAGCATGCTACATGTACCCTCAACCTGACTGTTGGAAACACCAACATGACACAGATGTCCGCACATATACTGCACCTGACGCATGTGGTCAGTGCCACAGGCTACACTGGACAGACATGTGACATACATAGCAGGACACATTACAGGTATGGTGACATGGTGCAGGGGTTGTACACAGCGGTCTGGCCAATGATGATGTGAGGTGTCACTTGGTAGCTGGAGGCCACACTGTGCAGCAGTAGGACCCTGTAACAGTACGGGAACATGGCCACATTCACAGAGTGTACACCACTATAATGCACACACCATAGTGTGCAGGTGGGGACCCTTGCCTATGTGGTCATCACCCTCACAGTACTATGCACCCACACAACATGTCACAGAGAAGGAACATGCACAGGTAGCCAGTATGGCTGGGACCTATGGCATCAACAGGGTAGTGCACTGCATCACCATTACGGGTTAGTCACCACGTGGGGTTAGTGATCATTTATTACCGTATATTAGCATACACCCTCACACCAAGCACCAGACATACATACAGACACACACACACTGTGGTGACCACACATGTGTATACAGACAGCTGATGTGTGTGATGCACCACACCGGCCGACGTCATGCTTCCCACACTGACGTATGTACAGATCTCTACAACGGTGTACAGGGATGTGTAGCAACTGGGACATATTCCCCATGATATGTGGCATCTCTGGTCACATATTCAGACACACATGGCAGTGCTGGGAATGATACATCTGCCATATGCTGACATGATTGATAGACATGCAGCGGTATTGATTGCATTACGTGTATCAACGCTATATCTGGCAAATGTGCAGCTATATGCACACGGGAGGTTGTAGGTGTTACAGGTGCCATGTGACATATAGTTGGTAACACCTGACTGCTGTGTATGCATTATGTCAGCACCGTCACGTAACAGCGACATAGTGTACTGTTTGCACATGGCATGATAGGATGGTGTGTGACACAACTGTGAGCCTCCCCCTGCACACATACATCTACACAGGTGGTTCACCACATTATGTACACACATCCCTCCATACGTGCTGTTTGTATGTCACCGTATACAGGTGTCAATGATGGGTCTGCATTGCGACTGCATGTCGTAGTTAGGTGCAACTATGTTACGGACATTGGCCACTGCACATGCATGGTTGCTGCATGCACAGTACAGATGTCACATGTGTCTCCTATTGCCATGTTTGTATGCATTGCTATTGTTGGACATGTGTGTTGACATACATAACACATGGACTGTGGTATGATATCACGGGTGTCACCGGCGACCAGTACAAGGGTATGTGTCCCGGTCAACATTGCTACCCCCTGTAGAGTGAGCATTCAACAGACATGGACCCACCTTCCATTTGCATGTGTAGCATTGATTAGGCCACTGTTATGCACGAGGTACATCAATGGCTATGTATGTGTTGTGTGTGCAGTCCATGCACACATCCACACAATCACATGTATGACATATCCAGACATATGTTCATTGGTGTACAGCAACAGTCAGGTGTCATAGCTGTGTAAGGGCCGTGGTTTGTCTTGAGCCAACCTGTTCATGTATATTGGTATCATTGCAATGCATAACACCTGTTGGATCCCTGTTGGTACATGTGTACTCTGCACAGCTGGTGTACACCTCTGTACAGCCCAGTGGTCATGTGTCACATGGTGTTGTGGTACTGTAAGGCTGTGTAGTGCTGCACCAATGACATGGTGCTGACTTGACAGCTACAGTGTACACTGCAGTGTGAACGTGTGTGACCTGCACCTGTGACAGCTGTGATGGCAGCTGTGTGCATACAGGTCACTGCATGTGTGACCGCCCTGTGCGTGAGGACAGTTATACCTTACTGTGCCCTTCTGTACTGTGCCCTTCTGTGTGTACACTCCATCTGCATGCACAACAGGCCTTTGCAACAGCTAAGTGTGTGAGCATGCCCAGTATGCTGTTGTGTAGAT
The DNA here is from genome assembly GCF_019279795.1 of Protopterus annectens. Classification (NCBI taxonomy): domain Eukaryota; kingdom Metazoa; phylum Chordata; order Ceratodontiformes; family Protopteridae; genus Protopterus; species Protopterus annectens. The sequence goes on along the minus strand of NC_056743.1, from coordinate 1,310,393,271 downwards.
GGACACACAGTACAGTCCATGTACGCAGTTGTGTAGATGGACACACGGTACAGTTCAATCTGAGACCTTCCATGTTTACACTCCATCTGCATGCAAGACGGCCCTTTGCAACAGCTAAGTGTGTGAGCATGCCCAGTATGCTGTTGTGTAGATGGACACACAGTACAGTCCATGTACGCAGTTGTGTAGATGGACACATGGTACAGTCCAAACTGAGACCTTCCGTGTTTACACTCCATCTGCATGCAAGACGGCCCTTTGCAACAGCTAAGTGTGTGAGCATGCCCAGTATGCTGTTGTGTAGATGGACACACAGTACTGTCCATGTACGCAGTTGTGTAGATGGACACACGGTACAGTCCAAACTGAGACCTTCCATGTTTACACTCCATCTGCATGCAAGACGGCCCTTTGCAACAGCTAAGTGTGTAAGCATGCCCAGTATGCTGTTGTGTAGATGGACACACAGTACAGTCCATGTACGCAGTTGTGTAGATGGACACACGGTACAGTCCAAACTGAGACCTTCCATGTTTACACTCCATCTGCATGCAAGACGGCCCTTTGCAACAGCTAAGTGTGTGAGCATGCCCAGTACACCATTGTGTAGATCGACACACAGTAGAGTCCGTACTGATGTATATTACCAGGTGTGTGGCCATGGCCAGTGACACCTTGTGTCAGTGATGTCCCTCTGTGCATGGGCATGGACGTTGACATTCTGTATTGCCATGGTGGTCATCCAGGCAACGAATGTCTGTCTTCAACGTCAGGATGGATGCCTACCGAGTACACACTGGGTGACTATCTGGAAAGGTGTACTGTCTGTGGTGCGTACTGTGTCTATGTATTGTTGTTGTAGTGCTCCATACATGTATAGTTGCCCCGAGTACACCACTGCCGTGTGGTTGTATATGTCTACCGTGGGACAGTACTATGTCTGATCGTACACTCTCTATACAATCCCTGCCGGCGTCCTGACATTTGTGGATGTTGACACGTGCCTAGAAGAATGCCTGTGGGACTGCTGTGTTTAGTAATCTCGGTAGTGCGTTCTGTAAATGTGTGATGCTGTAGTGTGATAGGGTAGTTAGGTGTAAGTTCGATTCCCAGGCCTGCCAAGTGTGTGTGTGTGTGTGTGTGTGTGTGTGTGTGTGTGTGTGTGTGTGTGCATGCTCCTATCTGCCTGGGGACTCAGGTCATGCTTTAAGATGCTTCTCACCATGGATATATCCAGCTGACGTCTTTGCCTTTGCGGATGTTGACACGCACCTAGAAGAATGCCTGTGTGTCTGCTGTGTTTAGTAATCTCGGTAGCGCATTCTGTAAATGCGTCATGCTGTAGTGTGATAGGGTAGTTAGGTGTAAGTTTGATTCCCAGGCCTGCCAAGTGTGCGTGTGTGTGTGCTACCGAGATTACTGTGCATGCTCCCATCCGCCTGGGGACTCAGGTTATGCTTTTAGATGTTTCGCACCACAGATATATCCTGCTGATGTCTTTGCCTTTGCAGATGTTGACACACACCTAGAAGAATGCCTGTGTGTCTGCTGTGTTTAGTAATTTTGGTAGCGCGTTCTGTAAATGCATCATGCTGTAGTGTGATAGGGTAGTTAGGTGTAAGTTCAATTCCCAGGCCTGCCAAGTGTGTGTGTGTGTGTGTGTGTGTGTCGTGTGTGTGTGTGTGTGTGTGTGTGTGTGTGTGTGTGTGTGTGTGTGTGTGTGTGTGTGTGTGTGTGTGTGTGCATGCTCCCGTCCACCTGGGGACTCAGGTTATGCTTTTAGATGCTTATCACCACAGATATATCCAGCTGACATCTTTGCCTTTGCGGATGTTAACATGCACCTAGAAGAATGCCTGTGTGTCTGCTGTGTTTAGTAATCTTGGTAGCATGTTCTGTAAATGCGTCATGCTGTAGTGTGATAGGGCACTTAGGTATAAGCTCGATTCCCAGGCCTGCCAAGTGTGTGTGTGTGTGTGTGTGTGTGTGTGTGTGTGTGTGCATGCTCCCGTCCGCCTGGGGACCCAGGTTATGCTTTTAGACGCTTCTCACCACAGATATATCCAGCTGACGTCTTTGTCTTTGCGGATGTTGACACGCACCTAGAAGAATGCCTGTGTGTCTGCTGTGTTTAGTAATCTCGGTAGCACGTTCTGTAAATGCGTCATGCTGCAGTGTGGTAGGGTAGTTAGGTGTAAGTTCGATTCCCAGGCCTGCCAAGTGTGTGTGTGCATGCTCCCATCCGCCTGGGGACTCAGGTTATGCTTTTAGATGCTTCACACTACAGATATATCCTGCTGATGTCTTTGCCTTTGCGGATGTTGACACGCACCTAGTAGAATGCCTGTGGGTCTGCTGTGTTTAGTAATCATGGTAGCGCGTTCTGTAAATGTGTCATGCTGTAGTGTGATAAGGTAGTTATGTGTAAGTTCGATTACCAGCCCTGCCAAGTGTGTGTATATGTGTTTCCAGCTGCATGACAACAGTACATTGCTTTTACAGTATTCACTCACAATAACATCTGTGCGGCGTCTTTGCCTTTGATGCCGCTGTCTACAGGCTAGAAGTATGCCTGTGTGATTTCCGTGAACTACTACTCATGGTTGCACGTTCTGTCACTGCGTAATGCTGTTGTGTGGTACAGTGGTTACGTTCGTGTTCTGCTCACAACCCTGCCACGTGTGTGTGTGTGTGTGTGTGTGTGTGTGTATGTCTGTATCTCTCTCTCTCTCTCTATATATATATATATATATATATATATATATAAATATATATATATATATTTTCTGCCCTTAACTCTGCTCTTGCATGGACAGCTGACTGTTTCATGTATCGCATATTTGCATAGCTTTCACATACCAATGGGGTATGTTGCAAATCCCAACAATGTCCATGCAACGTCTGTGTTACAGGCGGTGTTACATGCCCTTACAGGCGTTTTCTGTATATCTTGGCAGACATCTATCCTTGCTGTACTCTCACTGTACTCGTACATGCCGGAGGCTTCATGTATCATGGCCTAGTTTTGCTGTGTGTATGTCTATTTGTGCTGTGTGCATGGCTGTGGGTATGTCCCACTATCATCATTTGTAAAGGTGACAGCCCTATAGGTACTTCATGTAGGCTGCTGTGTCATTTGACATGTCAGCACATACCTGCGGACAGTACTGAACGTCCTACTGCAGCGCTTTTCATACCTTCTGCGTTATCTTGCAGTCGATAATGCTGTTTCCTCACACATGTATCTGTTTCTGATCATACCACTCCACCTCCTAGAGCAAACATCTGGACAAAGCCTTAACTGATAGTGGGGCACATAGGGGCAGTATTGGCATGTTGCTTGTACAAATGTAGATAGTTGACACAATAATAGGTTTTGCATTAGTATGACTTTTCTGACGGATTTGGTGTCTTAAACTCACATGTTTGTCATTATTTCATGACTTCAGTTATCAGGAATGTGCCAGACTGGTACTGGTGTTACGTGGAACACACCAAACATATGAGGCAGAACTCTGCACATTCTACGTAAATCTGTACAGTTGCGGAGTATGTGTCTGAAACAAGATATCAACTTTCTGACACCAATACACACACTGTATGGTGGCATCACAGGCCACATGCCATTACATTTATATTGCAGGACACACCCACCCAGAGGGTTGTATTCCTCACACAGGCCAACAGCTGCTTATCCACACTAATTAGCCTATCATGTACCGTATGTGTACGCCGGTATTTGCACTTTCCGTCAGTGGCAGAGCTCACGTACGAGTATGGGGGACTGGACATTGTAACAGTGACACTGCATGACATCCTGAGGGACACATTTCTTTTGAGTCTATTAACCTTCCACATTGACTTTCACAGGGCATACGTTGTCATTCACATTTGTCGGAGTACATGCATATGACTTGTACATGTTTTGTCATTTGTCCTGATGTCTTTCTTCTCACCTGTCCACCTAGTATCACTAGTTTTGTACATGTATTTTGGACAGATTACCTTCATACCCCTAACCTGTACACATCATGGGTAAACGCCCTGAAGTTTGACCTTTGCCCTTGTTACATTTGTCATAGTAATGTGCCTTTCTGGTAAATTACTGGCAAGGCATTACGAACCGTGCGGTTAGATAATAGTGACTGACATTTCTATTACATGATTAGTAACACTCATAACATTCATATTCCTGGCTATGCCAGTATTCTATCAACGTTCTGACTTTGTCTGGGGTATATCTAATATAGTTCCTATTTGTATTTCATGTACTATGCCTTAGTGCAGCTGTCTTATTCTGACAGTTTGCCAGTTATGGTTACCATCTTGGTCGTACGCATGTCCATCCATGATAATCGCCTACATGACACTGATATAGGGCCCTACATATTCCCACAATGGTTTACGCAATATCCAGTGGATGGTTTGCCCCATTATTGAGAATATAGGTGTGTGCTATACCCACATCACTCCCACGGGGCGGGCCTACTAAATCTCTGCCAAACAACACCTAGGCCCATTTCTACATACCCATGATTCCCATACCTGACACCCCTCCACAGTACCCATTACACATGTTTAATGTGAGCGGTACTGAAGTGTGGAGACACTTATATGCACTCCCCACTCTCCGGATATCAGTTCGTACGTCATACTTTCTATCGACACGTGTGTCATTACCCTTGCACCTGCTACTGTTGCATGTACAGCTATATCGTATTTGCTGAGGTCACTTATTTTGCGTCAATGATGGTTGACACTACGTATGGATCAATTTTTGGGGTCCTGCAATGGACACCTATATGCATGTTTAAAGTGTAGAACTTGCTGGACTGTCACTTTCTGGCCAATGGTTTGGAAGGCAGCGGTTTATTCACCTTTCCTGCATGTCTGTTTGTCTACCCATATTAGCTATGCCGTGGCCTATTTATGTACATATGTCATATCTACGGGACATATGTTTGTTGTGTATACATATATACATGTACAGTCCTCATTTCGTAATTTGCTTTGGTTTACATCTGTGGATTATGTGTATACACATATATCTATATCCATACCATACCTTTCCACTGTACAGATTGTCGCAGAGTGTACAGCTGGTTGCCTCTTTATCTTCGGTGTGTTTTTCATAAACTTGTGTCTATCTGGCAATGTAGTGGCATTTCATTTAAGACTTACATTGGGAAATACTGGCAAGCAGTTCAGGTTACGACTGCATATCCTTCACAGAATCCATGCTACTGACACACCCATTATTCTATCCACTTTCTATGTTTGTTCTGGCACATATCTGGGGTTTGTCCCTATTTGTACCGGTAGTTTGCATGCCTTTCTCCGGTTTCATACTTTACGGGGTTAACAGGTTTGAGCCATGTATATCTAACGTGGGGGAAACAGCATTCATTTACTATGCTGTGAGTGGATCACACACGCACAGGCGCACTTGCATTTACATGTTGTGGGTTACATCTGTTTAATAACTGTGTGCTTGCATGGCCTTTCATACGTCTGACCGTAACACTTACTCATCGGTAGTCTGGTTTATGGACTGGTGTGAAACACATGGTTCACCTTTACGTATTTAACTGTGTGTACAGCACGAACGCATTCATTACACTTTACAGGGATATCTGCAGTGGTCGTAGGTCAACCGGGACTGCATTCACGTTGGACGGATGCTGGAAACAGTATTCTGTTGCTGTTCTGCCTCATTGATATGCATACCCATAGTACTTAGCTACATCAACATACGCCTCACCACTTCACTTACAACACAGGCATCCATTCCCCTGCAGTAGGAAACGCGGTACTACATATTACACATTCCATATTGCCTACTGCTGTGGACCCCAGCTGCATTGTTAATCACTCCGAGGATATGCAGAATACCAGGGCATATAGTCGCATCACATACACGTTTCTGATTGTCACGGTGTTCATGTAGTGATCTGGGTATGGGCTTGTCTGCCTGGTGAACGGAACTTCCCTGGCCGAGTTCAAATGTCAGATGAAGCATGTGGACAGGGAGTATCTCCCTATTATGAACATTTTACTTGTATTTATAGACACATGTTTGGGCACCTATCAGGAGCTTATTCTGTTGGCTGTACATATTATGGGTGGGGTTGTTACGGTCCATACTCCAAGGTGAGGAGGGGTTCCCATTCATGTTTGACTATTACCTGTATTCATTCATACGGGGATTATTTTCTGGGACATGTTGTGACTACAGGTATGCAGTTGTACATTACACAAATGTCATGGCTTGTTACTGTACATATGTACGGACCATACCTCTCGACCTCTTTGAGCAACAAATCTGCGCAAACCCTACATGATGGGGAGAGTAAGAGGGACAGATTTTAACTAGTTTCCTTACAAGCTTATAACGTTGATAGAATACTAGGTTTTGCATTGTCATGAGTCTTCAGCGGGATGTAGAGTGCTATACTTAATGCTCATTATTTCGTGACGTCAATCCACACCTATTTACTGGACAGACGCAGGTTGTCGGAGGCACACACTATGAGCCAACACTCAGGTCATTCTGCGAATATCTGGACAGTTGAGTGATATGGTATGAACCTCTGTAATACGCTGCTGTGTTCTGGCACAGCGGAAGCTCGGCATTAGGGACAGATGTCGGGACGTGTTGGCAGACAGTTGAGTTTCAGACTTCATACTCTGGACATTAATGCCATTGTGCAAACTGTCATTTTATGATATATCTATGTTTATCCATCTACATGGATATATTCCTGCTTGCACCTGTTATACATTCTACGGATCTCACTCCTCTGAGCTCTCCATACTCCTGCTCCTCTCTACCCTCCAGCTTAACCAGACTTAGCTGACACTCACTTGACTCCCAGTATGTCATTGTTGTACATTTCTGTATTACCACTACAGACTCTGGATTTGCACTGTCTTATTATGCACATGTTATGCATGTGTATTTCCTGACTGTATGCCTTTTACTCTTGTATTTTACCTTTAACATTATGTAGCCTTTATTTCCTTGTATTGCTTGTGGGGCTTTTCTACCCGGGCCTCCGCTGTTACTGGGCACTTCTTCACCCAGTGGACTTCCCGGGTACTCAGACTGTATATACATGAATAACTTCTAACAGCTATCTTTGCATATTGTACCTTTGTCTCACTTGTAGTCACGGCTCTTTCCAGATATCTAACTCACACGGGTTGTCTGGTATGGTCAGTCATGCCGGCACACATTAGGGATCCCTCGCACTTCATCAGGGTTCTCCTGTTAATGTTGGGTGTCTTCCTCACCCTTCTGCTGTTTGCCACTATGCGAGTGTGCAATATATTCTCCTGCATATTTGTGTGGGGACACGTGCATCACGGGAAGGTGTTTTATCCTGGGTACTGGGTTATGCATGACCACTCAGGTCTGGACAGTGTCTTGGACCTGTACTTTACATTCTGACTTGTGTCCAGATATGTACAGGATTGGACATCTTGTCATCATACCCGTTCTACTATTTACACAGGTTACTTATCCCATAAGGGATATTCCTGTAATTGGACCATTCCACACAGAAACAATATTGAAATGTATTTTGGCTTTATGAAAATGTGCAGGGGGGTTAACATGCAGGGAATACATGGTTTGCTATCCTGACATTGCCTAGGGTGACAATACCTACTACATATGCGTAGGGGTCGGTATGTGTAGCTGTGTCTGCAACGGACCAGTGGGCCACGTACGGGTGGATTTGGTGGACGTTCTGTTATGGGGCTGGGTTGTGTGATGTGGAGGGTATGCTGGGTAGCCCATTATGCAGCCAGGTGTGTTGCATTTGTTATGGCCAGTTACATCAGGACCAACCTGTGGGTATGTGACGGTGAAATATCTATACATTTTGATTGCACATTTACATGATACATATGTTTGTGGGATTGTGTTCTACACTATGGCCTGTCTGCTCGTCTTGCAGCTGTTTCTCCATGTGTTTGTGTTTATGTCCACTTCACCCGCTGCTCCCTCCTATACCTCTGGTTCACCTTTACTGCATACGACACAGTGTCGCCTTTGCGGGTTTTACCATTACCCATCCACCCCTCACATGCATATTACTCACATCCGATAGCTCACTACTTTTGTTGTTGGGCCATGACACGGCCAGAGTAGCACATTGACTGCCCTACAGGTTTCGGGTACCTTTATGGTTGTGTGGACTACCCTTCCATGTTTGCTTCCCACATGCTATACCTCACACACACATAGGTACACACCCACACTTCACTTTCGTTACTTAGTTGGTATATCCGGGTACTACCCGTTCGGCTGTGTCACATACTAGTTTGCCTTCTGCCAATGACTCCCGGGATTTGCACACCTGTTGTACTCATTGGGGGGATGGCACCTTTTCCGGTGTCCATGCTATTCCTTCCACATATCCGACTGTTGTGGACAATACCTCCCCACAGTCTACGGTACTGTTTCCACCTTTTCAATTGGCCGCAATGTAACATTTGCGGTGGACACAACACATTTTCCATGCCAACACATACCCACGGTCAGTTCGGCAGATAGAACTTACAACTCTTGCCTATATCTAAGCTTTAGTCTTGTAGCATTTCAGTGGCTTATTCTTTTTCTTATGACATTTATGTAATATACGTGTGGAGAATAACTGTTTAATGCCACTATTACATGACGTCTGAGGGATAATTATGTCCTATAATCTCTGCACATTTGCCATATTTACATGCTTGTGTCAGGACACATCTGGCCGCAGTGGTACTGTCGCTCGCAAAGTGGGACAGGTGGTATTCTTAGTCGATGGTACGGGTCATACTGTTCCTTTTGGCCTACGTGTGTCCTTATTGTTGTAGCTGTTTCTATGCTCCTGATTCATTTACATGTGTATTCTATTCCCTATCACATTTGTTATGTGGGATACAGACATACCTTTTGTATGTGACTATTACATCCCTTGTGGGATATGATTCGGACATGACAGTCACTACATATATCTACTTTTCTCATCGTGTATTTTGTTATGGACACATCTGCACAGCTATGTACCCTCCCTCACATTATGGGTCAGCTGGTGACCCTCTCCATTGGGCTGGACGTACCTCCTGGCAGCGCCATAGCATATGATATGTTTCACTTCCACATGGTATAGCTATAAACACTACGTTGGACCACGGGCACGCGGTTTTTCTGTCATTTGTTCAAGGGTAGGGACCTGTTATTCCCTATCATGCATTTGTGTTTGCTTCTTCCTTTTCTGTTCGCAGGGACTATCTTGCATGCTTTGTATACATTTCAGTCTCCACGGACACTGATAGGTGTGAGTATTACTGCAGGCGGACTTTACTATTCAGCAGTTTAGGTTGCTCATCGTCAACCGACATTGACACGCCTCCCTCCGCAACTTCGGTATGCCCCATGCACTCGCGCATGTTTCCTATGCACGTGGCTGTGGCGGCTGAATGCCTTCATTAATATGCATATGGCGCTACTACTGTATATATACACCACACGGCTGGTGCAAGCCTTACACCGGCCTTGCGCCGAGCTTCATGAATCTGGGGGCATATCTGACTTTAAGGGACAGCAGACTGACAGTCAGGAAAATTGCAAGCAATAACACACACATCATCCAAAGCTGACAAAACTGGAGGAATGGGTGAAGCTTTTGGAAATTCCTTCTGTAAAAGTTCATAATATTTTTTGAGGGGATGAGAAGCTTCAGTGTTTTCCACTGAAAACATTGGCACATTCTGGAAATAGTACATTTTGTCACAAAAGCTTTTGTATAATTGCCAGGACAAGAAGGGGAGGGACAATTTCCAAGGAGGTGCCATATCCAAGAAATCATGCAGTCTGAAGAGGCACCATTACAGCTATCTCCAGAACTTTTCACTGATGGTATCATGGTTAAGATTGTTAATAATAGAGCATTGGACTTTAGTAGTTACAATTACTCATCAAGTGACTTTAATTTGAGTCATGGTGATTTATTGGAAAAACGTATGACCAGTGTTGCAGCTAGAAGAGCTTTTATCACTTATGTATTGGCTGACTTAAAACTTTATATTAGAAAACTTATTTTTTTATCTTTGTTTGGTCCTGGTGATTGTGTGTCAGTAGCTCTTAGCTGTTTATGGAGGCTTAACCTATTTAATCCCTCTATTCATCCATTTTTGCAAAATATCAGAATGATTTGTGAGTTACATGTCAGGTATGTATTGAATTATCCAAATACTAATAAATATTTCAATTTAATATGCAATGAATGCAATCTTTTTGATGCATTGTATGGTAATGATGTGAGGATTATAAAACCTGATAAGGGGGGGGGGGTGATGGTTTAGTCATTATGGATAAATTGGACTGTCTTAACCATATGTATAATTTATTAACTGATGGTGTGTATGAGAAAGTGTCATTGAATGAGACTAGCATCCCATACTGTAAGACAGATATAGCCCTTATAGACATGTTATTATAGAGACAGTTAAACATGGATGGGTATACTTTTATGTTAAATGACAGACCTTTGTTTGTAAAAAGCAGATCATGTCTCCTAAACCTGGTAGACTTCTTTGAGGCAGTCACCAAAGCTGTAGAGGAGGGAAAGGTGGTTCACACAGCCTATCTAGATCTCGCCAAGGCTTTCAACACCATCCCCCACTCTGGAATTATAGACAAACTCACTAAACTAGGTATAATGTCACAAGATGGGTTGCCAACTAGCTCACTGACAGAACCCACACTGTGAAAGTAGCAGACTACAAATCCAACTTCAGACCAGTGACAAGTGGAGTACCACAGGGTTCATTCCTAGGTCCTCTCCTGTTTGGTATCTACTTCTCTGAAGTACAGGCTAACACAGAAGGTCTTTGACTAACAAAGTTTGCAGATGCCTGCAAACTAGGAGCCATAATCAAAACTCCTAACGATATGGACATTCTACAAAAGGGCCTCACTGAGACAGATGCCTAGCGTCAAAGCCATGGCCTCAAGCTCAATGCCAAAAAGTGCATTGTCATCCCTTTTGGTAAAAACTCTGTACCCGTGAACTACTACATAGGTGGTAGTCTACTTAACGCTGAAAGTGTGATAAGAGACCTTGGGACACAGGTGGACAGTAGTCTCTCCTTTGATAATCACATCGCCACAGTAGTCAGGAAATCCTTCTATGTGGCACACCTCATCACAAAAGGTTTCTCATCTAGGAAAAAAGAGGTCATTGTTCCCCTCTACTCATCACTCATTAGACCCATTATAGAGTACAACACCCCTTTTGGTATGTAACTCACAAGACATCTACAACAACTGGAAAGGCCACAGAAATACCTCACAAAGAGGATTACTGGCCTCAAACAGATGTCCTACGCAGACCATCTAAAAAAACTCCAGCTTTACTCTGTCACATGTCACCTGCTCAGAGGTGATCTCTGCCTAACATACAAAGCTATGTGAAATCCAGAGCTGTTGGATATGCTCCACGTAAAGAAATCCCAATCCCTCTGAACTACACACTCCAGGGACCTAAACCTTGTCACCACAATAAACAGAACATGCTGGAGGGAGAGATTCCTGTCCCAGAGACTTCCCATACTCTGGAACAAACTACCTATCTATATCAAACAAAGCTTCTCATTAGCACTCTTCAAGAAAAATCTTGATGATTGGATGGGAGATAGGAAATTCACTCTAAGGATCACTTCTGTGGCTCTGCTTGACAGGAGCACAGGAAAATAATTTTCTTGGGTGGCAAAAGCCAGGGTACCATTTGGCTATGCTTATATAGGCCCTAGGGCCAATAGCCTAGTACCTACCTATGAACTTATGAACCTATGAACTATATTTGGTATTCCTAAAATTCATAAGGATATTAACAGTCTGCGATAAGGTCTAAGATCCATTTTAATCACTAAGTTTTTAGACTTGACCCTTAAAAAGGGGTTTGATTGTTTATCCCAAATCTGTAAAGAGTCATAGGATTTTTTGAGGAAACTTAGAGATCTCACTTTCTGAAGTGATGGTATTTTTTGACTATAGATGTTAAAAGATTTGTACTTAGTAATTCTGTATTAGTTAGGTTCAATGGTTTGGTGAAAGCATCAGAAAATGTTGGGCTGACCGCTGGGAGTTAGTGTTAAAGCACAATTTTATTTATTTTGTGGGACAATTATTTAGACATAGAACTGGAGAAGTGATGGGCTTGACATGTGCCCCTACTTTTGCTAACTTTGTTATGGCCCACTGGGAAGTGGAATATATTTTAACAGTGGGTTTAGAAAGTCTTGGTCCTTGTATGCACATTTCTTAGATGATATTTTTATTTTCTGGACTGATGCAGAATGCAAAATGTATGAATTTATTAGCTATATTTATAATCCCCTGGATTTATGAAGCCCTTTATAGCATGCAGGATTAGTTTAAGAGCTATTTTCACAAATATGGCTGACGGAATGAGCTCCCGGGAAGTGCACGTGAGCTCTTAGGCTAATCCTGCATGGACAGAGCTCTTGTATACAAATGACCCTCATTTGCAGGTGAAAATCATGCAAATGAGGGTAATATGCGATCCAGGAAGCTGGTATCCATTCGTGCAGGAGGAGTGCAGTGTGCAAAAATATACTTGGTTAGTAACCGAGTACAGTTCTGCAATCTACAAAACGGAGCTATGACAGCTCCAAATAAAGGCTGCATATCATTGAGGAAGCATGCCAATTTCGAAGTAAAGGGCCATTGGCATTGCAAACTGTTAAAAAAAAAAAAAAAAAAAAAAAAAAACATTTAATTTTCTTTTTGCCGATCTCGCCTGGTTAAGCATAGGGCACCGATGTGCAAATGGGATTGGGGGTAAAATAATAAAATAAACCTAAAATAAGCATTCTAACTGAAATCAGTATTCTACCATGCAAGTCAATGGCAGTCAGAAGACAACCTGGCCAGTGAGTAATGGTTGCTAAGGGGGGAGGCTCAGTGTGGGACATGTAACTATGCATTAGCAGGCAATCCTATGCAAATGAGGGAAGGGTTAATGAATCCCAGATTTTCCCAGGGTGTGAGGCAGATCCCAAGAGTGTAAGAGTATAAATAGCTGGGTGTAAGACTAGGATATAGGTGACTTCATGGGGGTGTGTGGATTGGAGACCTGTGGCTCGGGATTGCTCCTAGCTTAGCACAGCTAAGCTACAGGTGTGTCTAAACCTGCCTAGCACTCTTTACAAAGTGTAAGCGGGTGTGCGCACCGCACACTGGGTTTTACAGGAAGAAAAAGGAAGTTAAACCAGGAAAAAGCAGCTCTGTGCACATTTGAGCACTTCATTTGTGCGGCGCACACATGGGCCTAAACAGGGAGTTAATGGGAAGGGAAAACAGCAGTAGGAAGGTAATCAAGGAGAACTAGCTTAGCTGCCAGGTGAAATGTATCAGAATCAGCTAATCACACATGAAACAGACCAGCCCACCCAAGAACACCACTATAAACCCAGCAAACACCTACCCCCCCTGGTTTTTCCACACTCTACACCACCGGTGTATACAAGCGGGGAAATTTTAAAACCAAACCTACAAAATGAGAAGGGCTGCAGCAAGCAACATAGAACAACATGTGCAAAAGACTGAGGGTGGTGAGGATGTCAATGCTGCCAAACAACCCACAGTGAGGAGACAGAGAAGAGTGTACAAACCCAGGGTACCCTACCAGGGGCTACATGAGCTGGAGATAGTGGAGCACTATAGGGTGGACAGAGACATCCTACAGTAAATTGTTGAGCTGTGCAGGCCACACCTGACACACCACACTGGCCGAGGGGAACACATCCCAGTGGATACAAAGGTATGTGTAGGCCTAGGTATACTAGCCACAGGTACCTCCCAGACTACAACTGGGGATAACATGGGCATTTCACAGGCATCAGCATCCAGAGTATTTCACCAGTTCCTGGATGCCATGTCAGCACATGCCAGTGAGCAAGTATATTTCCTCAACACACGTGAGGTGTTGACCCGCAATATGCGTCTCTTCCACCAAATAGCTAACTACTCTGGGGTAGTAGGTGCTATAGACTGCACGTACTTACACATCAAAGCACCACTCGGTGAGCAGGTAGGGCCTACATCAACCGCAGGGGCATCCCCTCCATCAACTGCCAGGTCATATGTGATGCCTAGGGCATTATACTGAATGTGTGTGCTGGCTGCCCTGGAAGCTATGACGATTCACACATATGGCAACTGATGCAGCTGTACCACAGATTTGCCAATGTGGACATCCCCTATGGTCACCTAGTGGTGGATGCTGGGTACCCACTGGAGCCGTGGCTGATGACACCCATCAGAAATGCACACACACCTGAACAACAATGCCATAAAGATGCACACGCACAGGCCAGTCATATAATAGAGCATGTGTTTGGAATGCTCAGGTCATGGTTCCGGTGTCTAGACACATCCGGTGGAGCCCTGCAGTATTCACCAGCTACATGTACCCAAATAGTAATGGTATATGCTATGCTACACAATATGATCCTGCAGAAACAGCTCCAGCAGGAACAGCATGGGGCAGGGCCACACAGCCCCCCACCAGTGCTAAGGCCTGCACAGGTACAGAGTGACTCGGAGGAGGAACAACCTGAGCCTGCCCCAGTAGGCAGAAAGGGGCATGCCCAGTATGCCGTGGGCTTGACAAAGAGGCAACGCATAGCATATGCACTAACACAGTAGGGCCTCAGGCAATGACATCTCTCTCTGACTTGCACAGACAGTAAAAGGAATGCCAAACATGACACTACCTGTGCCCAACCATGTATAGGGAGTTTACTATGTGCATCCAGCATAGGCATCCCTCCAGCACCATCCTCAAGTCCGGCACACCCTCAAGGTAAGTCAATCAACCTACCAATTGCCAAATGGAGTAGAATGTGTTTTTTGCTGTAGCTATGGCATGGATGTGAACATGCAAGGGAATTGGGTGGCCAGATGTCAAGGCAGCAGAGAGTAGACACCCATAGTGGCAGCTTGAGATCTGTAACACATACTGGAGTCACCATAGTAGCCAGTACTACACAGGGTGACAAAACCCACTGCAGGAAATGGCCTGAGTGACAGGGGTTTCCATGAGAGCCACACATATCAGTCAGGAAGGATCACATACCCAGCAACAGTCTCAGCCAGCAGGACAGGTGAAGACAAACACAAACAAATGCTGTTCTATGGCCTCCGAATGTGCCCTATGGTTAACCCCACCCCCAGGCCTACACAGACAGACCGCAGCAGGCCAGGCAGTCGGATGTAAGTTGTGAAGGCTAGGAAGTCAGACACTAATAAGTAGGTAAACGAAGCTAGGATCTGTACTACACTGGTAAGCCCTAGCCAGCAGGATAGGTAAGACTACAGACTGAAATGGAGTACCTGACATACCAGTACAGTCCAGGCAAATGTGTACAAGTGTCAGGTGCGCCCCCCCCCCCATTCAACATACACATAGAGTAACAGTAAGGTGTGCCCCCTACCCCTGTGTAGAACAGTAGAAACAGTCAGGTGTCCCCCCGCTATGCAGAAATGTAGCAACAGACCATGGCAAATAACCGATGGATACCCTGCAGACACAGTATGCTACCTGTCCGTGTACAACAAAAGGTTAGCACTGCAGTACAAACAACCTGGACGTGTTCCACACATGCAACACAGATGGCCATACTGGGCATACTCACACACGTACAGGAATGAAGGCAATGTCAGTCAACATATTGAGAGGTCATACTGGGCATGCTCACACACTTAAACACACGAAGGCCATGTATGCAAACACCAGTGGACCAGACATATCTGGAAGTTGCAGTTCTCAGTGCGGACACATGTCAGTATGCACCACTCTTGCCTTGCACACACAGTGGATAGGGATACAGACAAATATGTAAGGACAACACACTATAATAAGCCACAGGTACACAAGCATAGATGTGTTGAAGAGGGTGACCATGACAAGGAGCCATGTGGTCCTGTCTCAACTGACACACAGCCAAAGGGCTCCAAACACATGAGGTGCAGATGTAACCCACTGTGGATACTAGCCACCAGTACCTTTCAGCATGACAGACTATGTGGTGTACGTGCCAGCTGTGCAACAAGACTGTACAAGGAAACAGCCATCTAGTAGCTGTATACACGCACCTGTGACATATGACCCCGTGTGTGTCCGCATGTGGCATGTTAACCCCTACATGACTAGGGTATGGCCCATGCACACACTGCCCTCCCCATAGCAGTAGTATGACAAGCCTGCTGAGGTCATCCAATGTGAATTACACCTTTGGGAGAGCTATAGCTCAGTAATATACATGGCGCATCCCATAACTGCATACTGCTGTAGTGACAGAGTAGTTAGGTAGTAGTACTAACCCCAGACCTGTCAATTGTGTGAGTGTGTGTTTGTGTGTGTGCCTGTCTGCCTCTGACTGTGTAGAGTGAAATGCTTGTGAGGCTACTCATACTCCATGCAATACATATATTCAACTTTGGCAAGGCTGCTGATGTCACTCACCTAGAAGTACACCTCTGGGAACATGATAGCTCAGTAATCACTGTGGTGTGTCTTGTAACTGTGTACTGCTATAGTGTGAAAAACTAGGTAGGTGTTCAAACCCCAGCCTTGGCACTTGTGTGTGTGTCTGGGTAGAGAGCAATGCTTTTTAGGCTACTTACACTCCATACAATACAAATACTCTACTTTGCCAAGGCTGCTGATGTCACTCACCTGGAAGTACACCTCTGGGAATGTGATAACCCAGTAATCACCATGGCGCATCCTGTAACTGCATACTGCTGTAGTGTGATTTAGAACAGTGGTAGTGTTTCATCTCCATCAATGCCAGTTCTGGATGTGATGTGTGTGTGTCTCAGTGCCTGTGTATGGAGCAATGAATTATAGGCTATTCACTCACAGTGCATTACAAATTCCCTACTTTGCTAGTCCTGCTGATGTCATTAATTGTGAAATGCACCTTTGGGGAAGATGCACTTCGGTAATGTCTGTGGTGCGTGATATAACTGCGTAGTGCTGTAGTGTAGTAAACTAGTTAGGTAGGGGTTCTACTCCCAGACATGATAGGTGTGTGTGTGTGTGTGTGTGTGTGTGTGTGTGTGTGCGTGTGTGCGTGTGTGTGTGTGTGTGTGTGTGTGTGTGTGTGTGTGTGTGTGTGTGTGTGTTTGTGTGTGTGTGTAACTCATATCCTGTGTAGAGGTTGTTGTGAGTCTGTGACACCTGTGGGTAATGTGGAGGGGTTTTGCTAATTTCATTTATGGTAGCCGTACAATATATCACAATGTCAACCATACAGGAATAACAGATGTAAATGGCTGAGAGGCTGGGGTGCAAAGCCATACCCATACATGTGACATCAAGGCCTGCCAATCACAGTTAGCAACCCCACTGTGCCTTCACATGTGACTCACAATGGACATACTATGCCCAACAACATGGCCTGTATGGACAGATGACACTGACATCAGGAAATGCTGTTAGCATACTATCAATGTAGGTGCGGGGTAAATCTGCTGACCAATACCACTCCCTGCCACATGTGGGCAAGTCTGGCACATCTGATGATAAGCTGTGTTCACAGCATGGGCCAGACACCCCAGGTAGATTTTCACATGTCACTGTACATGCATGTGGGAGGTGTGGACATCCTAGAAACCATCCAAGTCATGGACTAGGGAACACAGACATGGCAAGTGATGCACAGCATTGGCGACACACAATAGTCACCAAGGTGACTGGAAGATGGATGCAATACTCACTTGTGCGGGCAAATGCAGAAGCTACAGACCTGTGCCAAAGTGCAGACCATTGTCATGTGGGCTGATGCCAAGGTATACCCATCACCTACCCTTGTATAGCCTGCTGGCACTGTTGGCCACCATACACCCATGCAGACATGCACCCATGCATGTCCGAACTGGACCCTGTGTGTTCGTATGTGTGTTGTATGGTGCGTATGTCCACATCCACATGCGCTACTCCCCCAGGGCATAGTGAAGCATGATGCCTTATGTCTGACACCCCCTCATACTCATTGCCCATACGACCTCCGTATCACCTGTGTGATGCATGTGTTCCCTGCACATTGATATGTTGTGGCAATCCCACTAGTGACGCGTTGCACTCCTGGCCCTACGAAGTGTGTTAATGTGTGTGCATCCCTGTGTGAGAGTGCCTGTGCTGATGCTGGCACCTGTTCATGCAGACAGGCACATGTATGTCACCTACTGTATATCTACCGTATCACTGTTGCAGATGTCACTCACCATCACATATATGTTCTGAGTGCTCCCCACCAGATAACCCATGTGGCACATCCAATAACAGCATCGAACTGTGATAGCACTACATAGCTGTTGGGTGTTTGATACCCTGTGCTGGTACATGTGTGACACAAACATGCGTAGGTTTTACCCTCCCACCCCTCCCTGACATCTGTTCACCTCTGTCTGCCTCCCCCACGCCCTCTCTGGTGGATGTGGAGGGCCACACCTGCATTGCTTAGGCAGCAGCATGTGTATTTAACGTGATGCTCATGATCAGCTGATGGCCTCTGCATGAATTGCAGCCCTTCCCTAGCTGATTGCATGTGGAACAGGTGTGGTAACATTCCCATAGCCAATTGCATGGAAATGCACTCCAATACCTGGGAACATCCTGGTGGTGTTGGCCCTTGTCTGCCACTGTAAGCAGGAGCTAGAACTGTCGTTTGTCAAACAGCATTTCAGATCGGTTGGGGATTTACCTCTAACAATCTACACTGTGGGAAGGGGGCAACAAACAGGAGGGGGGTGTGCCTGACCTGACTACGAACTGTAAGTGCTGCTATACTGCATATGCAGTAATGTTGGATTAACAGTAATTGTCTGGATATGCCTGTCGTACATGTCACAATACCTGCCATGTCAGTTCCATGTATATCAGGAATCCCCATCTGCAGGCTCATCTGCAGACTGGGCAGTGTTGTGCCTTTGGTGTCATGTGTAAGCCACGATGCATCTATCCATGGAATGCAGAAGGTAGTGTGAGGACTGCAGTCTGTTGATGGTGAAGGCTGTGACAGTTACTGACTACATATCCCTCATTGGACTTATGTTGCAACAAACCCTGTTACAATGGTAGATTAATGAGGGTATCACAGAAACATGTCTATACTGGCCCTGTGTATGTGCTGTCAGCTACACCCCTGTCAACCTTTGTACATATGTCATGCATGAAGTGGTGCATATGTGCTGTACACCATAAATAGTGTCATCATATCTGATAACATGCCAGTGATATATTACAGTGCTACACATGTCATGTACAGTAGAGGGTTACACTTACTGCCATACCCTGGAAATCCTGTGGATGTTTGTACAGTACTGAGGTCTGTGTAGTGATGGTGAATGTCGGCAGTGTGTGTATTGTTAATATGTACTATGGCCTGTGTACAGACTGTGGTAGATGTCATTGTTCTAGCTCCCCTTCTATCTGTTGTTACATGCTACCCCACTGTATGGTACCGTTTTACCTTACATGTGTGTAGGGCCAGACACACACATGTCCCATACCACAGACAGCTATCAGACCAGACTGTGTAGCATCCCAGTATTTGTAGGGTCATTCTGTGAGTTGCACATATGAGGACGGTGTAGGACAGATAGTCCATATACTGTACTATTATGCTAGCGTACCATATGTGGATGTGGCTGTGTTCACATTGGTTGTGGTTATGCACTGTCACACAGGTGTATCCTACCCTGTGCTGTGACATGGCTGTCAAGCATGCCATATATGCAGGTACTGTACCATGATAACCTTAGTATGTCTATCAGTAGC